>NW_012130070.1:2395312-2402552 GCF_000143395.1 Atta cephalotes | reverse complement strand
AGAGAGAGAGAGAGAAATCTAAAGTCTAATACAAAATTAAATCTAAAATATTGATTGGAACGAAACGATGGCTCTTGTAGCCGCTGTACTGTATGTATATTGTATATTAACTCTAAATGATGTACTTGGTGTTCGCTGGGCGAATCTTGGTTGAAACTTCTGGCGTTGTCGCGGCCTCGTTCTTTTCCCACTGGGAGAAATAAGATTTTACCTTTCTTAAGTAGTCCGAGAGAGTGGAAGAGAGAACATTATTGGTTCATTTCTCGACCGCAGCAACGTGCAGTAAGAACAGCGCAGTATCAAGCTACATATAGCGCTGTTTTCTCACTAGAATTCAACCCACTCCGGTGGATACGCTTATGCGACGTTAGAGCCGTACTTGCATGGATGCACTCACGCCGTTTTCCGACGTTAAATCACTTCTACACGCGATTATACGCGAGCTGTATACAAGCCGACGCGGTGCGAGTCTGGCGGAACTGCAAAGTACATGTAAATTGCCTGACGCACTTCGTAAATTCCGCTGTCTTGCGGAGTAATCGCAATCTTCCCGGAAAGCCGGGAAGGATAACGCGAAACGGGAAAGTATCTCGCTGAATCTCGTCGCGGGCCTCGAGGTAAAAGAGAAATATCTTTCATCCCTATGCTGCACGTTACACACCGTTATAGAACTTATAGCGTACGAACTGTGTTACTTTAAAGTTCGAAACGATTTTCGAGCGAGCTGTTACGCTACGTTTGTAATGATTCTTCGAGGCTTTTCTGTGCGAGAAGGCTCGAATAGTCGTATTCAAGTAACTTTATCACCAACGGTTGTTATAGAGAAAAATTCTCTTCCACAATCACTGATGATCGCAATACTTTTGACATGATGATGTTAGAATTTTTAGAACTTTTGTCATATACAATCTCATCTGTCTGACAATCTCATCATTCTTCAGAAGAAATTATTATGTAAGGAAATACATAGGTAATTAATGCGTAAATAAATATTAAATTTTTATTAGATATGTAAATAATTAATGATAGGATTAAGATAGAGAGAGAACAAAATAATTTTACTATAATTTATAATTATTTTCAGTGTCAATTATGCATTTATAATTGTTTTTAATAATAATTATACAAATTATAACTGTTTCAATACTATATAGGATCATCATATTTATGACATACATTCTGGTAATAATGTATAGTGAGAATGATCGTTTCTTTGTTTTTTTTTCTTTTACATATTTTTTAGTTATTATTATCATGTGAAAATGTAAGCAAATGTTAAAAAATAATTACATTTACTATATAAAAATATTTACTTTATTTGTTATTAGAAAATGAAAAATTATTTTTTAAAGGTAATAAGCTACAGTTATTAGTTATCGAGTAGAAAAAGTTACCATTATTAGTAGTATCGATTTTTAAAAGCAACTGTTTAAAAGTAACTGGTTACAGTTACCATAACTTTCTGTAACTTTTTTTTAAAATCGACGACCACCAATTACAGGTGCCTAGTCTCAAGCGTTATGGCTTATGTCCAATCGAACTGTGTCCAATCGTGTGCAAAGTAACGATAAAAGTAACTATAAAATTCGTTACCATTACTACAAAAAAAGTAATACATTTACCAGTAAAGTTACCAAAAAGTAACTTGTAACTATAATTTCGTTACAAATAACGAGTTACTTCCATTCGAATATTAAAAATTGTTAGTTATCAACTGTCATATATATTCAATACTATATCAATAATTTAAACATTGTGAGTGTAAGCTGCAACGACCAACACTATTGCAAATCTTTAAGATAATCTATGACAATACAAATATACATTTGTAGTGTATTAACCGCTGAAGTAGCACATAGCAAAGATTATCTTAAAGATTTAAAATATTGTGGTCATTGCATTCTATATTCACAATGTTTCAATTATTGACATGTAGGATGTATATGATGGTTAGTGACTAACAATTTTTAATTTTATGATTATTGATTCCCTGTCGATGATCGAAGAATTCTTTGTTGATTTATTTGGCATCGTAAATAGATTACATCAATACGCTATAAATTATAACGAACGACGACTGTCACAATAAATTATATGTGAGATGCGTTCGCGTAACACATTATCTGTCAACACATTATACATATATATTTGTCCGATATATATATATATATATATATATATATATTTCTATATATATTTGCGCCGTATTTTTTTTATTTCATGGCTGAAGAAGACTAAGTAAAATTCGAAATGTTCCTAATATATTGAGATATCACTGCTCAATTCAATGTAAATTAATAAATTTAATTTATAATATTCATCATCTAAACGCGACTTGTTTTATTAAAATCATTGATCTTGACTAGATTATTTAAATCGTTATTATTTATTGATGTTTTATTATATTAATATTTGAAATTTTCACAATTTTTTATAGTACAATCTTCTTACAGTTGGTAGAAATAAAATATAAAATATAAAATATAAAATGATAATATATAGTGATAATTACTAATTTTGAGAATTATAGCAATGAAACTTTTAATTATTTTATCATGCAATATTGTTACAAATAGGTGTACCAATATATTTTTTGTCAGTGAGAAAAAGACAATTTTGATAACTTATTCGAATCGAATTATATAAAAAAATATGTAATAGATATAAATTATTCGATTGATTTCGCTTTTAAAGATGTATCAGTCTCTAAGAATATAGTTTCTATAAAAAGTGACTTGGAAATTTATACTTTCCATATAAAAATTAATGTTGTACATATGAAAATTTAATAAGGTTAATATTCGTATTTGACACATAAAAATTTGTAGTTTATAGATAAAAATTATCTCATTTTATCTTAATTAATTTTTTTTAAATGTACTCTGTTTTTTTTATTTCTTATCGAAATAATTTTTAATCCAGGTTCTAAATCACTATTAAATTTTTTTTATATTGTATTTAAAAAAAGTACAATATAGAAAAATCTGTAATCTTTCATATCTTTATTTTGCTAAAAAATATGGGTAAGACGTCCTCAAATTGTGAAATTAAAGATTCAAAGTTGTGAAATTAAAGATGCTTTCGTAAAAGATCTTTTATTCCTAAGTGTATTTGGCGCTGTAGCAACTCTCTGCAGAACGATTAAACCGAACAAATTTCGCGCAGCTCGTAATTCAAAGAGGAAGGAGACTTATATGTGTGACAAGTCGCGACACAAGTCCGTAAAATACAGTCGCGCGCTTGACGTCGACGGAAAAATATGTGATCAGTTTTACAACACGATCGCTGGTATCACGACGCCGCGCCGTACATATCTGAGACGCGACTGGCTTTTACGTGAAAACCGACGCTTTCTACCCGGATGTCATTCTATTCCCGACAACCGGAAGCCGCCTGTCGCGCGTAAAACTTGCAAAATTGCCAGAGGCTCCTCGTTATCGCGACCTCCTGAACGGTTTCGCACTCTTGCGCGAAGCGTTCTTGTCTGGGCTGACAATGAGAGACACTGATCGCACGTACGACAATGTCGATTCTGTTCTATCTTATTTTTATGATTACTTTTTTCTTTCCTCACGGACGCACAAACTGCATCTTGTGGTTACGGAAAGTTGAGAGATGATCGCGGACAAACTAATGGCTCGTTTGAATGAAAAGGGATCTATATAGGAGAATCGCTTTTGCAAAGTGCGTTACACCTTGCGAAATCGAGTAGCTTTAAGATAAATGATTATGGGTCGGATCTTATAAAAGTGCCACTTCGACGAAAGAGTAGTACAACGTGTAAATGATGGACGTGGTAATAATGAACACTTCGATTATGTAATACTTCGAACAAAACACTCAGATTTTCTTACATCATTATAAAATTCGCATATGGAAATATATTTTCCATTATCAAATGATTTAAGCTTCAAAAGTTAAAAAGAAAATTAATATTTTTTGCTATAATTTTATAATAATTTTTGCAATATTTTTTGATATAATCAATTCTTAATTGCAGCCTGTTCCTTATACACGTAACAGATCTTACAATAAAATTTTAAAATACTGGAAAGCGTTATTAAATATTAAAGGACTAAATTTAAATCAATTCCTTAATATTTTCTTATTTTTAATTTCCATTTGTGTCAAAATGTGTCAATATTATTTTAAATGTATTATTTATGCTAATTAAAATAACACTAATTAAAAGCCAAGATAAAATGTTAAAAAATATTAATAATTAACTAGTTAACTGTATGACGAGTATATTCGTTATGAAGAATTTTTGACGTTATGACGCATGATGAATATACTCATCATGCGTAAAAAGTAGTTACCATTTACTATTTAAATGAAAATTTTAGTGAAAACTAAAATATATTCGTAAAATTCCATTTTTTAAATATTTAGAGACAAAGATGAAATAAAAATGAATAAAGAAAATATATAAATTTACTATAAAAAACTGTATACATATAGTGTGAGTATACTCGTCATCGCTTCATTTTTGCGACAAAATTTAGGTACACATTTTTAAAAGAGGGCAACACTCTGATTAAAGTATAGAAATATTAATATAATTAAATACAATATTTATAAATAATTCAAATCAAAAATATTTATACTTCAAACAAATAACGATTGCAAGACGGTTTATAGAGTTTTTTTTCTAGTTTAACATAAATTAAAAGTTATTGTATAAAACATAAAAAAATGTTAAGTCAAATCAAAAAAATATTAAGTCAATATCAAAAAAAGTAATATGGATATTTAGACGATAGTTGAACTCGATCAAAATGGTTATTTTAATATAAAACATTTAATTAAAAAAACAACATATCTAATCGGCTTATTTATTTGATTAAATTGCTTAATTTCAAAGTAAATAAGTTCGTGTTAACATATGCTCTTATTGTTAATAAATAATAAATTAAATTTTCAATCAAATACGATAAAGAACGTCATCATATTCAAAGTTAGATGTTTCGAATAATATAATATATATTTTTTATTATTAAATCAATTTATTTCAGATGTGATTGCGCCCCGATAATTTTTGAATTTTCAAATCAAATTGAAACGCTAATAATCCTCCTGAATTAAATTAGAAAAACTGCAAAAAACTTATTACAAAAAATATTACCTCAGACAAAATACGAACCTGGAATCTCTTTCCGGAACGCGTATCTTAGCTCAGGGATCGGCAGAATGCTGAAATTGGGCACAGCCGCCCGCGAATGTCCGGCTATTGTGCATATCTGCAGTCAACTTCATTCACAACTTAGGAGGGTATTCTATTTTCTTTGTACTTAGAATGAAATATTATTAAAATGAATTATTATTGTTAATAAAAAAGAAGCATTTATATTCGAACCTACATTGTTATTATTTTACTAATTTGAAATTATTTAAATTTGTATAAGAGAATATTTCTTAATACTTCTCCTGAACAGTATCCGAAATTCTTTTGCATTATGTATAAAATGTCTATATGTTTTTTTCTTTTTTATAATTGTTGTTCGACATATTAGGAAAATATTAAGAAAAATTGAAAAATAATTAGAAAAATAATTTTTGATAAATACAGGAAATTAAGGAAATGAGAAAAATGTACCTAATTATATATAATAATATATAAAAATTATACATAATTATATATAGAATATTATACAATCTGACATAATTTTATCTTTTGTACAAGAAACTATGAAAAATTATTTTTCTAATTAATTATCTTATTTTAGTTATCTTATTTTTTTCTATTATATATTTACTATTATTACTATTACATATTATATATGAACAGAAATTATAGGAGAGAAAGAAAATGCATTTTCCATGTGATACTCCTTATTATTTCTCTTCATAAAATTTATTACCCAAAGACGTTCAATTATTGCCCGCGAACAGTGCCCATCTGCCGATCCCTGTCTTAGCAACCCGACCACTGAGGCTTCGGAAACATTCCTCATAATAACTGATCAACAAAATTATAAATATTCTAGTGAATTTGCTCACTTTTATAATTTTCATCTCATTTCAAATTACACAATCGATTCCCAGATTTCAATCTGTCAGAAACCGTGTATTTTGTATCTAGTTTCTGATAGGTTGAACTTTATTATTCCTTATTATTAAAATATAACACATCAATACTATCTTTGGCTCACATGAGCCAAATGTTGACCGGTTGTTCAGTGCAGAAGGATTCATTTTCAATAATTTGTAAGAAAAGATGTCCGACAAAAATTTCGAAATTGCTTAATTACTTAAATTCAATAAATATATGTGAACAAAATATTCAAACAGTATATATAACTTATTAAATTCTTATTAAATTAATTTATTTCAGATATGATTGGATACCAATAATTTTAAATTTTTTCAGTCAAATTTAATGTATTTTTTAAATTAAAATAATTTAATCCTACTGTTTCAACTAAATTAACAATACATCGAATACAATGATTGTGCATGGAAAAAACGATTCTGCTAAAATCTCTAAAAGTTTATATATTAGGTTAATATACAGAGTGTACCAAAAAGGTCGGGACATTTGAATATCTCAGAAAATATAAGTTTTACAGAAAAATGTTTCAGACAAAAGTTATAGAGTCCAAAAAGATCTATTTACTGATCTTATTTTATTTTAGTATTCTTATCAATTTGACCTTTTTGCACTAACAATAAGAATTTATTTTTATATAAAAATGAAAATAAGAGGAATAATCTTCAATAATCTTGACCTTGACAAATGATCCTAAACAACATTCAAGAGATTTTAACCATCGATCGGATATTTTGCATAATGTCGGTGTAACTTTCAAGCCTCATAACTCGAAAAGTACTTCATAAAAACTAATTTTATTGTAATTTTGAAAAGTTCTTAACACCAGCTATTAGATTCTACAATTAAAAGTAAAGTGTTCCGTTAAAAACAATCAATGACCTTGATCTGACCTTGACGACACTACCCAAGCTTAAACTGATAAGATCAGTAAATAGATCTTTGTAAACCCTATAACTTTTGTCTGAAATAATTTTCTGTAAAACTTATATTTTCCGAGATATTCAACTGTCCGGACCTTTTTAAGACACAATGTATATACACATATTATATATATATATATATATATATATATATATGCGTGCGTGCGTGCGTGCGTGCGTGCGTGCGTGCGTGCGTGCGTGCGTGTCGTGCGTGTGTGTGTGTGTGTGTGTGTGTGTGTGTGTGTGTGTGTGTGTGTGTGTGTGTGTG
>NW_012130070.1:2387167-2395292 GCF_000143395.1 Atta cephalotes | reverse complement strand
GTCGTGTCGTGTGTGTCGTGTGTGTGTGTCGTGTGTCGTGTGTGTGTGTGTCGTGTGTGTGTGTGTGTGTGTGTGTGTGTGTGTGTGTGTGTGTGTGTGTGTGTGTGTGTGTGTGTGTGTGTGTGTGTGTGTGTGTGTGTGTGTGTGTGTGTGTGTGTGTGTGTGTGTGTGTGTGTGTGTGTGTGTGTGTGTGTGTGTGTGTGTAGACATAGATTTGAAAATAATTTCGTGAAACTTCCAAGATAACATTCAAGCAAACGCTGCAAAAAATTTTGACGTGCAATTAGAACAGCAATTAGAACCGTATATTTAGAATACTACAATTATTTTGATAATCCAACAACATTATTTTTAGATCTGTATCTTGCTAAATTTTGTAATACTTTAATAGCTACTCTTTCCGTACAGGAATGATTAAAATAACACAAATTGGGTATAATTTAACGAATGGAGTAGTGCATTATCTGTTTAAACTTTTTGTATTTTCTACCAAAATATTCTAGTGATCCTGAAACAAAGTACAACTTTACCATTTTATCGCGTACAAGTTTATTCGATTAATGTCAAATATTCGGCGGTTAACTCCGTACTTTCGTGAGATATTTGCGATAACCGAAGCTATACCGGATAAAGAAAATAGGATCGTATAGGAAATTGTGCACGATGCATACATCGTATGTACTTCCACAGAATATTTCACTGTTTCTCGGTGATTGCATTGCGGCAGCATACATAAAACTAACTTTACGAATACACTGCGGCGTAGATTCCGCATATAAGGCGGATTTGAAAAGCGAATTAGGATGTTGCAGCGGTATCGTTTGTTTTCGATGTGTTTTCTGAGAGTTCCTCCACGAATATTCGATAAGATGCGTGTCCCGCGAAGTTTTCCCGATTCCGAAAAATTTGGCAGTAACGTAAAGAAATACCCGCCCCCATGGTTCTCACGCAACTCAGTAAGATCGCGAGCACCAGTAAAATCGAATTTCCTCGCGAGAATGGTAATGGCATCGACTAAAAATATTTATGCAGTCGATCGGTGCACGATACAGCGGAATTGCTTAATCCATTTGGCCATCGTTATTCAGATTGTTATTATACGTGAAAAGAATGGTTTTCTTGAAGTACCTATCTAAGAATTTAGCTAGATATGAATTTGAAAAATAGTTTTACAATACTCATAGTCGTAAGAATTTATTTTGTAATTTATAATTTTTGTAACACTGAACTGTAACTGAAAATGACTATATTAAAGGTCAAAACGTTTGTTTTATTTGTGACTTTATTTGTTTAATACATGATATATTTATTAGTAAAAATGCCCAGCTCGGCTCAAATAGCCTTTGTTGATTTATTATTTAAAAATAAATTTTTATTGAATTGTTAAAATAATTGTGTAGGACATTCAAGCTGATTGCTAAAATATTAATTTTTTACAGCATTATTCATGTTTGAACTTCCTATAATTATTTTGATGGACCAACAAAATTTTTTCAAATTTATTTACTTAAATTTTTAGATATTTCAGTAAAATCATTTTTTCCATTATATATTTGCGCGCAATTTCAATAGGCAAAATTGATTTCACGTTATTAAATTGATAACGTTATTAAATTGATCTAAATTCTTAATTTTAAATCATATTCACTTTAAATATTTTTCATTATTTTCATAAATTATTACTGTTTCTCAATATCCTTAATTTATTTATAATAGAATAATGGAATTAATCAATTTAACTAAAGATATATACCTATTAAAGGACTTCGCACCAACCTTATGGATTTTGATTCCCAGTGAAGAATAACTTTATTATAGTGTTTTAAAAAGCCCTTGACACCAGCTATTAGATTCTGAAATAAAAAATAGGATGTTTCATTAAAAAAAATCGATTTGATCTTAACCTGACCTTGATGATCCATCTAAGGTCAAACTGATAAAATCAATAAATAGACCATTTTAAACTATACAATTTTTGTATGAAACATTTTTCTCAGAAATGCTTACTTTTCAAGATATTTAAGGGGTCCGGGGACTTTTCGAATACCCTGTATATTACACGTATAACGTTTGTGTCAGTTTTGCCTTAGTTGGCTGGATCGATTCCTAGTCTCACACGCACATGTAAATGCGTTACAATCTTATCGATTATCATTGAATAGATGTATTTTCATACTTTAGTGTTCCATGAGTCGGTCCCTAGGCATTTTTAGATTTTGTACCCATTGAGACATTTGTTCAGGACAGTAAGGAGGACAAATACTAAATTTTCATACAATTTTACCGAGAGCCAAAATCTATAAGTTTGGTACGGGGTCCTTTGATTAAAATTTAATTTATTACTTACTAAGTATTCATTAAAAAATATACTAAATTTTAATTTAGAATTTATTTGAATATTGATTAAATATTTATTCTAAATGTAAATATATATTTATTTGGTACAAAAACCATTAATTTGATTGAAATATTTTTTTATCGAATAAATATTTATTAAGGAATTGATTTATGATTGCTTCTTTTTGATATTTCTTAATATGATTTAACAATACATGTTTCAAATTAAAAAAAAAATTTTTTCGATCATTTACTAAATAATTTAAATACGAAAGCAAAAAAAAAGAAGAACAGTATTCGCATTAAAATCCATGCTAAACAGTGACTTTCTAAGAAGTATTTTCTCATCTTTCGAAGCGAAGTTCGTCCTCGGTAGACAACGCCATTCAGTCTGTATCCGAAACCCGTGCTAACCTTTTATCTTTTAAGGAATATAGTCGAGTTTTATAAGAAAACGGCGGCGGGATAATCCACAGAATGTGGTTGTTCGTGCCTCATACGAACGTTGACTATAGACTTCATGAATTCTTCTTGAAATGCAACAGTACCGAGGATGCATGTACGATTTTGTAAATCGAGAAACCTTTCATAGAATACGTTTAAATAAAAAATTAATCGAAAAAGGTATATTTCTACACAGCTTTATTTCCGCGGGTGATTAAAAATGGTAAATTGAAAATAGATTGCGATTGATAAATTTGCGTGCAGCCAGTTTTCAAGATAGACAATTTTATACGAGTAATTGATTGAAAAAATCCAGTTTAATTTAAAATAAAAATTTGTATATCTATTATATCTAGTTTTAAAATAGAGAGCAGACATTCCCGCGATATATAGACATATATATACACGTTAGTTTTACTTGACTTTCAAAATACAACTAATTTTATCATGTATGTTATTTTATAACGTTAAATATTATGTATTATCGAGATATATTTAAATAAAAATAAATTGAATAATCTTGATCTGTATAAATAATTACTTTCTATCACAAGGAACTTATTTGCTAATACATCATGAATCACTGAAACGATAATTACAACGTCCCTCTGATTAAATTTTCTGGGACATATTAACAATTAATACGGTTTGCTCGATTATCACTGAATAGCGCAGCTACGTGTAATTGACTGCTAATAAATTATTTTTAGCGCCATATTGTGGATTGCCTGCGGTTATATTCCCTTATATTTGTGATCCACTTTTGAACAGATATAAATAGTAGTTAGCTATCAAATTAATCAATTTATCTTGTGCAAATTTAAACGCAGATTATTAGCAAATTTCCTGGCTAGCATTTTACGCAAATTAGCTATCCCGATATTTCATGAAGTTGTAATATTCTCATAATCAGAAAGTCGTAATACTGGCACTGTTACAATAATTTTATCATTTATTACTGATAATATGCACCTATAAGAGAAAAAAATAACATAATATTATTAATTTTTATGTAGCAAATGTACAATTTAATTTTATGTTAAAATAATATTGAAACTTTTTAACAAATATTTTTTTATATGCTTGTTTTACACAAACAAAAGAATTCTAATTGTGACCATAAAATTATTCATGTAAAATGTATATATATTATGACATATAAAATATATTGCTTGTCGGCAGAAAACTACGTAAGGCTTCGTAAAACAGAACGATCGTTTGACGCTTGATCGTGCGTGCCGTTACAATGAGCATCCGAATCTTTTTCTTCGTGCTGTGTCACGGAATATCGCGGTTCATACCCTCTAATGGTACTCGCCAAGTATGAAGAGGGTAGAAAACTGTCGACAGGGCACTCGTGAGTCTACTATGCTTTAACAGCCTAATTGCATTTAACGGGTGCTCGGTTTCGAAGGTATTCCGTCACACAGGTTATGGTGCGAGTTAGCGGATTGTTCCGGAAACGATCGTATAACTTAAACGATTGCGAGCGTTTGAAGCAAACTTGAGAAGGTAATATGACTTAAAATCACTGTAACTGATACCAATGAGCAGTTTCAAGCAGGTTGTGCAATAAGACACGATTTTCCAGTATCCGCAAAATGTAGCTCGATGAAACACGAAACATGTAGGAATATATGAGCTTTTAATATCGGAAAGAAATCTGTGAGAAACTTTTATGCATTAACTAGATGAAAATATTGATCTGAAAGTACAGACTGTTCTCAATCCATTTTTTTCTTAAATATGTAAAGAATTTTGTTATATATAGACAATTGTTAATGCCAGGACTATTAAAACCAATTAAATAGATCAAATAAGTATACTTCTTTTTATTCCTGTTTCTATTATAACTTTTTTATAAAAATAATATCAGATTTATGTATATGTATACAGAGTGGGGCAGTAATTATGTCCTACTTAGAATACTTTCATTATTTTCAGAGATATGAAATAATGTATTAATTAAAGTTATATAGCATCAAGAGAGGTATAATATATTAGAGGAGAAGGTGGTATTATGGCACTTCAATTACATTTTACACAACTTTGTTAATAATCAATATTTAAGTTTAAAACTTGACAATTATATTCATTAAAATGTTGAATCGATTCTGGATTCAAAGTTATGTATACAAGTTAAGTATATAATATTTAGAAGGGTACAATACACTACTAATAGTTTTTCTATAAATGGAAGTGTCTCGGAGATTTCAAGATCACTTCCACTTTTTTAAATGGAATTGTATGATTTTTTTTTACACAATATGATTCCTTTAATTATTCTGCATATAAAAGTATTGATATAAAAAAAATAACTAGTTTAAGAGATTTTATACTTTATTCTGGCATATATTGCTATAAAATTAAATAACTCATAAACTATTAATTTTTTGTTAATGTACCTTAATACTTTTATATATAGAATAATGAGATGATTCAATTGAAAAAAAGAAAACACATAATTACTTGTTTAAAAAATTATGCTTGTGCATACATATTTTTTTAAAGCAACTATGTATTTTCTTTCCACCAATTGATTCATTTCATTATCTTGTTAAATAAAAATAAGATTATAAAAGTACGATTATAAAAAAAAATTAATAATTTACAAGTTATTTAATATTTGTATCAATATATCAGAATAAAGTATAAAATATCTCTGAACTATTGATTTTTTGATATTACTATCTTAATTTGATATTACTACCTTTTAGATGCAGAATAATTAGAGGAATCATATTATATAAAAAAATCATATAACTTTTATTTTAAAAAGTGAAGGTTATCTTGAAATCTTCGAAATATTTCCATCTATAGAAAAACTATTAGTAATATATTGTATCCCTCTTGATGCTACAACTTCAATAAATATATTATTTCATGTCTCTAAAAATAGCAGAAATATGGTAAGTGAACAGACCCCACCCTGCATATAAGACTATCCCAGAATGATCATCAAATACTTTGTGTGTAGGTAGAGCGGACTAAACTGAGTCAAAAAGTCCTTTATTATTTTGTTACTTTTGCAATAGTTTACAAGATATTAATTATAAAAGAATAGCCGAATATTAGTTTCCAATAATGTTTTACTCAAGTACAATTGACTTTATGGAAAAACAGCAAGACAAAAATTGTTTATTTTTTTCTTATAGAGTTTTGAGAATTTTTTTAGAATTTTTTAATACCGCATTTTCTTATATTAATCAAAATAGTTGCCAAATAAAAAAATAAAAAAAGTTGATAAAAAATTCTAAAAAAATTTTTAAAGCTTTGTAATAAAAAATAACAATTTTTGTCTCTCTGTTTTTTTTGTAAAATTGATAGTATTTAAATAAAAAATTATTTAAAAATTACCAATAGCGAAAATTATTAAACCATTCAGCGATTTTTAGTTTGTCGCTAGGCACATTGTTTACAAACAATATTGACATTAGTGTACCTAACTGCAAACGCGCGTCTCATTGGGCGGTCTTATTGCTCGTTTGCATTTAGCAGTAGGTCGGATGAATTTGGCTGTTTTCATAAATAATTAATATCTCGTTAACTGTTGCAAAAATTGCAAAATGGTAGAGGACTTTTCGATTCAATTTGATCTATTTTATCTATTGTACACAAGAGCTTGTACACTTGACTAATATTGCAGAATACTCTGTATACTATATACTTCTCATAATTTGAATTGACAAAAGACAATTTATAAAGATTATAATATTGTTTAAAAAATTATCAAGTATGTTCAATTTAAAAGGTCTTATGTTTCAACATTTCTTTTTAAAGATTATAGAAGATATGATTAAAGATTAAAACGCGCGTATTGAAACTTCTGTCAAATCATAACCTTCAAGTATTGGAATGTTCTCGTCGCAAGTTCCGCGACGAGAACATTCCACGACAATATCACCCAGCATACGTATCTACAAAACGCCAAGAGACATTAAAGAAGATAAACAGGCGAGAACTTGGCCTCATTCATAATTCATGCCGCTAATTTCTCAAGGTGGCGTGCAGTCCGCGTTATTGCGTTATCCGGAAAATCCTTGAATAATTCTCATCCGACGAACTCACGCCGCGAACTTTCGCCCGGTTATACCGCTTTATCCATCATCGCCCTGTAAAGCCATTGCACCGTCGCGCGTTCCGATTGCAACTGTACGAATGCGCGGGCATTTTGCGTTCTATCTGTCATCTCACTTCAAGTTAGAACCTAGTCAATTAGATTAAATTATTTTCCAACACAAAAATGTTTTCGTTATATAGTAGATAATTTTTTATCTTAATGAGTAAATATAAGATTTGGTAACAACTGTCGCATTTCAATCAAGTCATGAAGGAATGAAAAGAGGATAATATAAATAAAAATTTTTAATATGAGTAAAAATAAAAAAAATGATTAGTTTACTTTTAATATCGCGTTTTATCCTTGAATAACTAGATAAAATATTCCCGTACTTTAATATTAATATTTTTTCTTTTAAATTATTTTTAGATTTTTTTTAGATTCTTTGAAATCTTCATAAGTAAAAAATTCGAAAGTCATGTTATGCCTAAACAATGTCTAAACAAATGAAAGAAAGTAATAACGATATATCTCGTGGTTAGTCTGAAAATTTTCATCGGTTACATCGAACCAGTTAATGATATTTCGACACCACGGCAGCGACTATTGCGAACTGCATCCCCGCAATCTAATAATTTCGTGAATCATACGGTGGTCATGCCGTGGACAGAATAATTGAAATTCCGCTCCAGATATTCGTATCAATTGGATGCATTTGTTAATTTAACGCCACTCGCCGGCAGCGCCGATTCGCACTGCGATATCCATTTTCCTTGTATTTACTGGGGGAGTGAGACCCATCTAAGGTTTGAATAAATATTTCCTGCTTTACAGTCCAGTCAATATTCATTAATCAAAGATACTGATACTATTATCTGTTCTCGCGCAGGATTGATTGTGATATTAGGCAAACAAAAGCGTTATGCTTTACAAAGAATTTAGTCTCTATGAGTACATCTCTGCATTTTTGTTGTAATATTCATGCAGATGTTTTAATGTGGATTACATTGTTTATTACTGAGCTGCCATTAATACTCAGCAGTCATGCAGCGAATTCCGTTTACGCACATATTTGATTAAAGTTAACAAAATGGTTGAGACTTATTTAATAAAATTATTCGTTGAAATTCTAAGAGAGAGAGAGAGAGAGAGAGAGAGAGAGAGAGAGAGAGAGAGAGAGAGAAGAAGAAGAGTAAGTAATTATACTACTTACTACTTAATTAATATATATAGTTATTAGTTTAGTTACTTACGTAGTAGTAGTAAGTACGGTACGTACGTAAC
>NW_012130070.1:2382413-2386265 GCF_000143395.1 Atta cephalotes | reverse complement strand
GTAGGANACGTGAGTGAGTGAAGCGAAGACGAGAGAGAGAGAGAGAGANAGAGAGNGAGAGAGAGAGAGAGAGAAAAGATGAGAGAAAATTTTATCCAGTTTCTACCTATTAAATTATATGATGAATTTTTTTGCTTTCAGCAGGAAATGGCGCAGCGTAAAAACTGTTTTTTACGAAAAATATACTGAATGTACATTTTGATACAGGGGCAACTCTCTAAGGTAACTCTTTCCGAGCTTCAAATAAAATTACAACTCTCTTCCGTTACAATAGAATACATTATGCAACCGGCCAATTTGCAGTTATTAACTTATTGCAAATGTTATTTAACAGTTCATCTTATGCTACATGGACCTTTTACTCAACATGTACCCCAATTTTTTAAATACAATGAACGTAAAAGTATTATATTTATTATGAATATTTTTTAAGCTAGAAGAACTATCTTAATTCTAGCGTGTAATTGTGTTATAAAATCATACATAATTTTAAATAACTTTTGCAAGAATAATGCATACCTATGAAAGGCAAATAGCAATCTGCTTTTTACATTCTTATAATCCTTTAAGTTCTGACTAAAGAAATAAAATATGATATTATCTAATTATTTTTAAAAATTTAAAAGATCTCTCGGTAAATATAAAAATGAAATCGAAGAAGAATCATAAAAATTCAAAATGACGAATATTCCATCCAATATTGTTCTAAAAAAATAATAAAATATCAAATTGTAATAACTTTTTATTATGAACTTTTAAAAGAAAAACTATTCAAAAAACAAATATGATTAGACATGAAATGCTGTGTAAAAATAAAAGAGAAATTATTATACAATTAGTTTTACAATATATTAGTTTTACAATATATTGCTAAATAATGTTTTAATAAATGCTTTATTATTAAAAATAGGTTCGTTGGTAATAAGACATATGAAAGCTATATAAAAAGATTTAAGTTTTCTTCGTAATTATATGAATTATCTATAATATAGCATTTCTTCATCAGCAGATATTTTTTGTATTTTCGAAATGCAAGGCTTCAAAATTACGCGCATTTATATATTATATCTAATATAAATATTATCAGAAATTTATACGTACTATTAATATTATTATATTGAATAATTATAATTATATATATATTGAATAATTACTGAATAGTTACTATTATTTGAATAATTACTATATGTAAATAATACTGTGTATTATATTAAATCTTCTATGATTAGTCCGAGAACTTTCCGATCTTACTATGTAAATAATTTTTTATATTTTATAATTATATTTATCGCATAATTTTAATTAAAGTTTAAACAATTTCTTTTAAAACAAGCTCTAGTGTTAAACCGAATAGTTCAATACTCACCAAAGATATGATTATTTAAAGACACATGTATCACTTTAGGGTGAAGCAATTATTTATCAAAATTATCTAACGAGAAATTAAATTTGTTTCTAATCGTCCCGCAATTTCTTAGTCAACTAGATAATCGCGGGCCAGTATCCTGAGCCATTTATACCGGGTTAGAAATCGGAGTACTTTGTTTCACACGGGTGCAATATAACCGTTTGCGAGTCGACTTGCGCAATAACAAAGCCCCGGCCATAAGTCGCGCGGGACGTAATCGCGCGAGGATCGTTGTGTCTTATAAAACTTTTGCAATTTTGAGGGAGGTGTGACTGACGTGTAATAACCTCCGTGCTGCCGCCGACGATGGCTCCGGACGCGATTTCCGGTCCCGACATTACCCCTCCTGGATCCTTGCCGTCGCTGTGGATTTCTCTCATATCGATTTGCAGGCTTCACTCACAAATTAACTCAAAATGGAATCCATTTTTTGGCCTCGCATCTGCAAACGAGGATCCGCAAGCATGGATAAGTTAAATTAACCATTCTGTCATTTTTCTTTTCTTTTTTTCTCCGTCGATTCAGGTAAGCGTTTCGTCTGATGCGAAAATTAAGGCGGTACACGAAAGTAATATTTAGCTGCGCAAGTATTAGATAGCAGAATAAGAGGAAGAATTACTCCATACAGATACATGAATCAATCATAAAAAAAAGTTCAATCTTAATACATAACATTTTAATTTTTGAGGACAGAATTAAGATTACTTATACGCAAAGAACGTTTTTGCTAAGTTATTTCAAAATTTAAGTAGAAACATTTGAAAATAATTTTGTTGAATTAATAAAATAATTACGTAGGCTTAAACAATGATGAGCAATGCTATAAAAAAATTTAACACTCTAATGACTAGCGTTCTACATAATTGTTTTTTGTAGTTATTGATAGTTTAATAAAATTATTTTTCAAATTTGTATTTAGCAAAACTATTCTTTTCATATATTGACTCATTTATCATATTTATAATTATATGAAACCTTCCTTTTTGTTCTATGTGTAATTTGAGCTCAGTTTTATTAATCTCGTCACTCGATAATCTGTCGAGATTAAAGAATTAACAGCGCGACGAGGAGAAATCATAAAAGTCAACTCTACTGGGAAAGTAATGTCGTCTGAATTGAATTAGAAGTAGAAATATATCCTCCTTTTCGCTTGTAATTGCTCAGACATGCTGTGATATTCCAGAATTTAATCATTTTCTTTCATAACTTTTTTATTTAGATGCTTGAGTATTGGATATAAGATTGTAATTAGAAAAAGATCGAGTTTATGAACAGGAAAGTATGTATATCAGGAACTCTGAATACTTTCAAGAATAATAGCGAGAATAATAAATGAGAATCGACATTATATATTTCTCGAAATAAGAACGTACATATTTAATTTATTAAAAATGCAAGTTTAATATTTTTTAAACATAGAATTGTAGATAAAAATTTGCTTTGTTTGAAAGTTCGAAACTAATATTAATCTGCATAAGTATTAGCATGAATAAATATAATAACATACAATGTATCTTGATGCTTAATCGATCTTATTCGATCTTTACTAAGTGAAGTAAAATCTCAACGATTCCATTTTGCTTCACTTAGGTTCTACTTGAGAATAAATATTTGATATTATTCACTTATATATATACTTTCTCACATAGGTACTTACTTTCTTTTCTGTCGATATTGCCAGTGAGTTCTCCATATACACGCGGATGGACGAATGAATCTAGGACACGCGGGAATAGAAAAGTTCATTATGTTTCGTTTGGGCAGCGCTAATGAATTTCCGGGAAATTAAACCTGCGCTTTTATCTAACATAGTAGACGGTTTGATATTTATCACGGGCACACCGCGAAACTCGCTTAACCATTTTAACAGCTGCAGTAACGACGAAAATGTATCTGTGATTGTATTTCGTGTAGAGCTTTGGTACCGCTTCTGCCATTACAGCATCAGCTATTGAAATACTACTAATTTCCAGATATACTTTCTATCGCATATAACATCAATGTATGTATATGAAACAATGCATATGAAAACATACCATATATAATGCTCGATTATATGTTTTGGAAACGTTTCGTATAAGTGAATTGTAGCTGTAATCTTTTTTGAAATCTCGAACCAGTTTCCTATTAATAATTAATGACTTTATATCTGTTATTATATTACATTAACTTTTTTGCATTATGCATATTTTGCATACTGTAGTACTTGTACATTTCGCCATTATTTCAATTTTTTATATTTTCAAAAATGTGTACAAGAGGTAGTACACACATATATATATATATATATATATATATATATATATATATATATATATATATATATATCTGAATAGAAAATAAAAGAGCGTAGATAGTATATAATATGTTGACCTAATTAGTAAATAATTACTACGATCGACAACACTTAATTATTATAATTAATATAAGCATATTGTGTCGAC
>NW_012130070.1:2380807-2382393 GCF_000143395.1 Atta cephalotes | reverse complement strand
TTATTTATTTACTAAAAATAGTGTACAAGAGGTAGTACACACATATATATATATATATATATATATATATATACATATATGATATATGTATATATACATATCTGAATGAAATAAAAGAGCGTAGACTAGTATATAACTATGTTGCCAATTGAATAATTATCGATGCAAACGCTAATTATTATAATTAAATATAAGCACATTGTGTGACATTACTGACCTAATTTATAGTGACGAATGTCATAAGTATAATATTACATATAATAAATGTAATGGACAAACTTTGTATTCGAGAATTATAATGGCCATAAAAAGTCAAGAAAGAAAGGGATTAAATTACAATTCTGAAATATCACAACGTGTTTCAGCAATTACGAGCGAAAGGTTGGACGTGTTTCTACTTGAATTTAATTTCACACAACTTTCCTATCTGCGTTGACTTTTATGATTTCTCTTCCGTAGCACTGTTAATACTTTAATCTTTATTGGACAAGGTTAATAAAATCCAAGCTAAAATCGCAGGTAGAACAAAAACGTGGAAGGCCGCGAATAATCATAAATATATGAAGTAATTCCATCCTTCCTCCCGCTATCGGAGGATATTAGAAACCTCAACTCATGAGTGCAACGATCCCTCTCTCGGTTTTATCGTCCCATAAAGCGATTCGCCGGGGGAATCATTCTGTATTTAACGTATACTCGAATGAGCCACCCGCGTTCCGTAACGCTCTGTTACGGCGAATAAAAATTTGTATTTTACGCACGGCGCACCGGCGCGGGCGGAAGGTGATTTCGTACGCGGGGTAAAACGCGAAACGCGCTGCAAGCTAAATTCTTGATAGTTGTTACATGTTGATTTTATCGACTATCGAACGGCCGAACCGACGATTTCGTCCACATCGAGGACCATCACCGAGGCGCCGCGCCATCGTGTAATGCTTCCGTAATTGCGAACAATGGCTATCGTTATTAATAGCGACACTCGCTAACCGCTTTCAGATTAATTAATTACTCGCTCGAATAATTGTTGAGAACTTTTTATTGCGCCACAAAATAAAAATCCTAATCTCAAGGTTCCAAATTCCGCGAACGTAAATTATCGACCTGATCTTTTTTTCTGTCGCCAACTTACGTTTAATTTAATGTAATTACGACCCGGCCATAAATTTCAGAATGCTAAGATAGTAAATCTGTTGAGACGTTAATGTTTAGGAGAGAATTCTCACTTTTGCTTTAGATGTATGGCGGTTCGCATTCAAGCGCATATCGATAAATTGAACGGTTTCATATGTCATTATATATTTTCATATTTCATATATTTGTATATTATCGGTTTTAGGAATATTTGTGGTTTACATAAGATTATTTCGAACAGAACTGTATGTATAAGCTGTCACCAAAGTCATTAAACTTTGTGATCGTGCTCTCACTCAATATACGTTAGAAGACATTAATTATAGAATACATTACTTGTACATACCGTGACTAAATTAACTAATAGAGAGAGAGAGAGAGAGAGAGAGAGAGAGAGAGAGAGAGAAGAGAGAAGAGAGAGAGAGAAGAATAAATAATTAATAAAGAAAATAACA
>NW_012130070.1:2373977-2378350 GCF_000143395.1 Atta cephalotes | reverse complement strand
ACACACACACACACACACACACACACACACACACACACACACACACACACACACACACACACACACACACACACACACACACACACACGATTCTATAAGATTTTGTATATTGTTAAAATTTAAATATTGAAGTAACTTTTTAAGTATTTACAGCACACGATTTATTTTTTATAGAAACATAAAGAACATTTCTTGATACTATCATGATATTATTAAAAATTATCTGATAACATTTCCTCAGGATTTGATAAAAGATAATTCATTACGATTTGAGGAAATATAAATAGGTACATAACTGAATCTATAATACTTATAATTATTGCGGAGAAATTCCCTCCTCCATTATCACATACAATATTATCATACATAAATACATATATCAAGAAGCTTTTTGAATCTTCTTTTTACAAGTGATCATTTACAGTTATATCGATCATTACTGTTTTAGAAGTTATTTCCTAGTTGTTAATTTTCTCATTTGTAAGATGTAAATAGATTCTCGCAGTGAATAAATCTTGCTTAAGTATCTATGCTATTCTTTGAAAAGACGAGTTACTATCTCTACAGTTTATTGTGCAAGTAGAGATTCATTAGCGCTGTCGTAATATATTATGCTGATATCACGAAACATCTCATTTCGAGATACGGCACTTTTACTCAGATCCGAAGTAGAATTCCACGAGATTTATTTTGACGGGTTGTTGCTTATCCCACTTGAGACATCAGTCTTTCTAAGCCTATTACCCTTTAATACCATTCCTTATTTCTTTTGACTGTAATCGTCTCGTGAACCCGTCGGCGTTAACATATAAACGACGAAATCCGATGATGGCTCCATATATCATAATTTGCTACCATTTTGCATTGAAAATAGCTTTTGGATGATGTACGCACGCGAATCGGTTTATCTCGAGAACGTATTCACATTTGGAGAACGATTCTGACTGCCATACGACACAATATAATGATAAGTAAATCTGCGATTTAACCCGCTGTTATGTAACTAGGTGGTAGTGTCGTTTTGTAAATCTTTCGTTTATATTATTGCATCCGCGCGACGAATAAATGCAGCTCAATTCTTCTCTCAAACACGCGCGAATCAATTTTTTAATATACGAGCTGTACTAAATCATGATCATCGAAAATCATTATAAAGAACATAGGCTTTAATATTAAGTTAGTTTAATATTTATTCAACTAACTCTTCATCTTTTTTTAATTCTAAGAAAAAGAAGGAATTGAACCGAAATTAAGGTTTACTTCGGTGGAAAGGGATAATAATAAATTATAATTATATATACCGCTTATAGAAAAAAAGTTTTGCTAAAGTATCTAAAAATTTAACTAGATAAAAATTTGAAAATAATTATGCTAAATCATAAAAATATGAGAACGCTCAAACATTGTGATAATCCTTCAAAAAATTTTGACATTCTAACAATCAGTTTGAACGTTCAATATAATTATTTTAATGGTCTAATAAATATTTTTAGATCTATCTCTACCTAAATTTTCAGATACTTCTATAAAATCGTTCTTTTCTCCCTTACTTTAAAAGTAAAAATAAAATATAAACCCAAAAAGCATTTTTCGAATTATTATCATAAATGAGCTGACATTATTATAAATGAGTTAACAATCATCAAAAACAAACTAACTTAATTAAAAAAAAAAATTATTAAAATTATCACAACTGGAAAAAATGATTTTTTTTTTAAATGCCACACGATAGGAACATCACACTTGCGCGCATACTTATCCCAATTCGATTGCTTATGGTATAACTTTCCTAAAACTGAACAAATTGTAAACAATTTCTTTTCTAATCAAAACGCCAACATTAAAGAATATAACGATACTAAATAAGTATTTGTATTTTTATTTAAAAGATTATAAACAATAGAAAAAAACATTAATAAAGTATTGCAAAAATATCCGGGTATATTTTACCGAAAAAGCATTGTTGTGAAACGAAAATGACAAGAATAACATTTGATCATATTAAGAATATATTCTTTTTGTCGATAATTAATTAGTTAATATTTTGTTTGTAAAATTAAAAAATAGTTTTTTCTTTTCCTAAAAAATTTGATTTATTTTAAATCGTGTTACTTTTAAAATAAGAGAGCAATATGCACTTTATATATTTTTTGTAATATATAAACAATGTAATACCGACGGAAACTTTTTATTACAAAATACAGAACATAATTAATTAATATAGCTATTTTGTTAATTTATTAATATAATTATACTGTTGCACAATAAAAAATTGATTTTCGTACCGCGCTTATTCATTCGAAAAATACTGTTAAAAATTCTAAACAAAAAATTATAGGGAATTTCTCAATTTATACCAACAATAAGTCAAACATTTAGCCCACTAAACTGTCTTTGCTGTTTAAAGACGCGTCAAATGAGAGTACGTGCTTAAACGCTCTCGCTCAAGCATAGTAACGTCACGGGCGACCGTCATACATCGTCATCGCGCAAGAGACGCAACGAGCTCGATGCACTCCAACACCTCCTGTAAAATGATGGGCACGAAAGGCGTCGAGGCATTCATTATGCGATGCTCTTGCATACGCGCGTATGAGCGAGTTTATACGCGCGGTCTTGTTTGCGTTGCGCTCAGGGCGAAGGAAATTAAGAGAGACTGGGTCGCAGGTACGCGCGAGGATTACGGGGGCGGAAAACGGTGGAACAGTACATCGTAACCGGGGAGTTTACGGCTTTACGGGGGTGTTTACGTAACGTCCGAAATTGAGAAAATCAAGAGGCTCTGTTAGTAGAGCTGTAGAAACGCGCGCCGAGAAAACTGCAGATGCTCGATGAAAGGTGACCGACATCGAGGAGTATATCTTGAGAAAATCAAGTGCATCAAACCGAAATCCGTGAATATTTCGTTGAGTTCTTGATAGAAAACGAGAAAAGCGTTCCTTTTTACCATTGATTCTACAAGTATTGCCGGTAGAAACATCATAGAATATTGACTTCAGCAGCTGCATAAATTAAATGCCATTGGAAAATGAGAAGAACAAATAAAAGATTCAAAGAAACACTCGAAGAAATCTACGCAGAAAAAAAATTGTTCAATAACTAGGATACAGTAATTAATAATGGAAATCTGTATTTGGAGAAAGTTGTATCAAAATATTTGTAAGATCTTAAAATATAAAATATAACTATTTTACATTACATTTTATGTAAAAGTATACAGGCACTATTTTTAATATTTCCCGATAAATCTAAGCAAAAATAAATTTTTATTTTTATTTTAAAACATTTTCTGTGTGCATTTTATGTTTATTTTCTTCTATCATACTATATAACGTGATATACATTTGAATAGCTTGTTTTATGTTACACTATACCGATTTACTTTTAAATCGTTTTTAGATTTTGTTTTTTGAAATTTTAATAAAACATTGAATAATAAGTATATTTAAAATTATTTTGTTTTTATCTGAGCAATTTTCCCTTCAATATACAATCTATGAATTAGCTATATTTCATTTGATGAAAACTAGATTACTTAGATTCGCGCGAAACACATAAGTACACATAAATTATCAAAGGTAAATTGAAATTGAAATAGAGGTATAGAATAAATAAATAATAATACGTTGAATGAGATATCGGAATTGAAACAGCTGCTAGAAGAAAACGATACTGCTGCAATCGAAAGAAATATCAAGATGCGAAGACAGTACATTGCGTGGATTATCGAGACGATAATGAATGAAGCGCTGAAGAGAAGGTGGAAACGAAGGGTTGGCTCTAGGGTAAAGACAGAAGGGTGCTTCTCGAAGGGCATTTGCGGGGTTGCCTAGCTCGACGATAGAGTTTGAATAATGCAGACTTGCACAACGCTGCTTAAAAGTGATCGGTCCACCTCTCTCCTTCCCCTCCATCCATCCCCTTATCCCTTTATCCTCTCTTTTCACCGATCCCTTTAGAATCTCACTCTCGGTTCGTCTAAGAGTACGAACTAAGATTGATTTTGGATTCGATGGGAATTGGGAATAGTGAGCCTGTTACTTTCTAGCAACCTCTCCTCTCCTTCTTTCTTTGCCTTTCATTCTCTCTTGTTTTTCTTCTTCGTTGTGCCGGTCTGATT
The DNA here is from genome assembly GCF_000143395.1 of Atta cephalotes. Classification (NCBI taxonomy): domain Eukaryota; kingdom Metazoa; phylum Arthropoda; class Insecta; order Hymenoptera; family Formicidae; genus Atta; species Atta cephalotes. The sequence goes on along the minus strand of NW_012130070.1, from coordinate 2,374,230 downwards.
TTCTTTGCTTTTTCCTATTTCTTCCCGATATACACATGTACACATGCATTTACATAGTCGGATGTAATATATTTTTGTAACTGGAAAAAGCATTGAAGATGCGCTGTATTTACAGTTCCAGTTGAGATTTCTTATCTTATTATATATGTATATATTATATATGTATGTGTGTGCGCGCGCGTGTGTTTGTGGGGAGAGGGAGGTGAGAGAGAGAGAGAGAGAGAGAGAGAGAGAGAGAGAGAGAGAGAAGAAG
>NW_012130070.1:2363245-2372817 GCF_000143395.1 Atta cephalotes | reverse complement strand
AGAGAGAGAGAGAGAAAGAGAATATGAAAGTCAGATATTAATTTTTGAATTTAAAATAATAGTTATTAATATCATAAGGTTTATATTGCAAGATACACGTCGGTGATGATTAGTTGACGATCTCGCTTTGTGTAATTTACAATTTTATTTAATATTTATTGTATACTATTTATTACTTTCGCAACGTATTTTCGTTTTTCTCGCGTTGCATTTAAGAATTGTACAATAGATATTAACATTTTCATCGTCGCATTCATTTCGCATTCGCGGCTATCACTCGCTTTCACGCTCAATTTACATATTTCGCTGCGTCTGTAATCACCGCCGGCACCGATGGAATTATGGAAAGGACATCCTTTGTGGACGTGACCATATATAAAAGCCTGGTCTCTGGGCGAGATTTATCCTGTCGACGATCAACCCTCCCAGGGGAGTATAAAAGTGCCAAATTAGAGTGGTACAGCGTTCTGGGCCAGTGCCGTGCCTATATAGGGCACGGCGAAAGCCCGCATTGCGGAATGAGAGATCGCCTATCGGAGCTATCACTGCTCCCCTACCCTTCACGATGCCAATTTGTGAGAGATCGCAATTCTCAATGATGCAAGAACATGCGAATCGGAAATGATCATTTAAATTCTCATTTTAATTTAGTCCTCATAGAACTCATTACGTCCTATGATTATGTCTAATAATTGACGTATATCGTTTAATTGATTATGTATATTATGTTCTCGACATTACATTTTCTTCTTGATTATCATTCTCTTCTCTCACTTTGCGCTTTCGAAAAGTTCTACCAGCGCGGCGAGTAGAAACAGTAGAAGTTTACAACAAAAATATCTTCAATAATCCATAGTATATTTATCAGACTGCAATATATATACTCTGAAGATTTGCCGTTCCATGATTATTTAAAATCAAGTTTTGTCAGTGCATTCCATCTTTTGCTCATTTATTATTAGTGCTGTGTTACTTAAGATTGAGTTGCATCACTGAAATAATACGTCTTTCTTTAATTTTAAAAGAATAATCTTTTCCTTGCATACACAAATATGCCTTAGAGACTTATACAAAATTAGGTGCTTTAAGATAAAGTATGTTGCGAAGAAGTATCGTTGAGAACTTGATTGAAATTTTTAAAATGTTTAACATTCACCGATGTTTACTTATCAGAGAAACTAAAATAGCAGCGAATAAATATATATATTGATACATCGTTGCATCACTGTAACTAACGATGACACTTGGATCTGCAACGCTGGCTGAAACACCGCATTGCAGACGCTCTTTCGAGACAACGCCGGTATCGGCATTGCCTTTTTTCTATTTATAGAGATCCCAGCAAACAGATATATCTCAAACATGTAACTCGTACATAATTTTAATGTTTTGACTCGTAACAGTTATGTTAAAAGTAACATGAATTTAAAAGTAACATGAAGAATGTTTGCTTAAATTTGTCGTCTCAAATTTTACATAAAGTACTTTTACATAAAATTATATAATAGTGATATGATTTAAAATGACGACAGAGTTGATATATAACAATCATGTATTGAGATGAAATGCACGTAACATTCATGCAATGCAAAATTTGTCATTGTGACATTACAAATGGATGAAATTTTTATTTATTTATTACTTATTGACATTGATCTGATTTCTTTGATTTGAAGAAGTTGTTTGATTTTTTTCTTGCTATTAGAATTAAAAAAATAGTTTAAATAGTTTTGCAACTTTTTTTAAATGAAAGAAATATATTTTTAATACGTAACAATAAATTTTTTTTAAATAAAAACTATTTTTTATGTAATAAAAAGATTACGGTTTTATCTTAACAAAAAAGTAATTTTTTGTTATTTTCTTTTATTTTTTTAGTTCAATTTATTATTTACTATTTCGCATACCTATATTCTTGTCTTATTAATTATAATTAATTATTGAAAAATGCATCACATCGCCGTCAAGATTTGAATCCATGGTTCCCTAGAACGGTAGCTTAATAACATTTACGCTGAGTTAATCGCACGCTTGTGATCGAGTCGTTGCTAACATTACTTATATCCTTATTGTTTATATCATTTCTACTTTCTTAATTTCATGTCTCTGCTGATGATTTAATATTTGAGGAGATTACATGGAAATGAAATAATATATATAATAGCCGGTATTTATTCACTTATTATTAATTAGGAAATGATAATAATCTATCCATATTAAATACTTATCTTTTATATTTTTATATTTATAAAAATCGACATAACAATCGAATATATTATTATTTAACTGCATATATATATATATATAAATATTTCATATATATATATCACATATATATATATAAATAAATATATTTAACTAATAAATATATTTAACTGATAGCATAATAGAAGCAAACTATATAGAATCTATGTTTTGAATACTTTATTTGCTAAATTATAATTATTTTAATTATTGCTTTATTGACGAATAATTTGTAATAATACTTATTACAAATCGATTGTTTCCTTTATTATATTTATTCCTTGATTTGTTTGTGTAACAAATTCTCACTTCTCTCAATTCTTTAAACAAATGTAATCACTGTGAAAAAATGACGTATAATTTATAAAATTAAATTACATCGTAGTGATGTAATTTTATAAGAAAGTGTAATCTCATAATTTTAGTGATGTAACTGTTATAGAGTTATAGTTCATTCCTGCAGATGTAACCAAAACATATATAATTTACAATAATTTTTTTTTTCCATTTTTATGACTTTGTGCTGTAAATGTATAATATTTTGTATTTTGTCTCATTCATAAAATGGTACATAGATGTAATTTAATTACATTTAATTTACATAATTATATTATATGCTAAATATTATATGCTAAATATATAACAAAGACATGTAACAAAAGACATATTTATCAGAATATCTCATTTACGCCATAAAGTTGTCTTGTTATAAAACAGAGACATGAATAATGACAAAAAAATTATATAATAGTGCTAAGTCATATTTGCTAGGAATATTATTTATATTCATGTGAAATTTGCAAAACTTTATAAGGTTTTTTTGAAAGTATTTTCAAATCAAATTTGATTACTCCGCAAGTCCCTACTCTTATTCTAAATCTTTACATGCCATATTTTTCTTATTATTTGTTTCTGTTTATTATTATATTCCTTATTATATTTCTTATTATTTTTTCGGTGATATGATTTATATTGACATTACAAATACATTTGGCTGTATAAAAGTGAAACTAATTTAACTTAAACGATCTCGCTTATAATAATGTAGGTTTTTTTAATAAAAAGAAATAATGCACGAGTGATAGTTTCTACGAGATCATCCTTACTTTGTCGCGACTTGATCATAGGAGCGCAACTGTTTGATTACAGATGAAAATCGTCGTGTCTGTGAATCGACGGCGTGGCGAAGATAAATGGAATAACGGACGGTGGTCTGCATTTTGAAAGTGATTCGTGCAGCGTACAGCAACATGAGCAACGCTACACCGGAGCAACTCCCGCGAGATCGATGCGTCAATAATTTCCTACGACGATCGTAGCTCGTTCGACTCACCAACATTATTCATCGTGCAGAATTTCGAATAAAACAACCAATTGTGGAATCACGTTAAAAGCTTTCTAGCTTTTTTGCCAAAACGATCCCACGTTTCCCTCTTGGCTGCTGTCCGTATGTCTATTCTTTTGTTTCTCTCTCTCTCTCTCTCTCTCTTCTTCTTCTTCTTCTTCTTCCTCTTTCTTTCCTTATCGTCTTTCTACCCTTTTGCCTTCCATCCACTCTTTCGCTCTTATCCATCACTTTAATCTTCTATAGTCCAACATTTTCTCCGTGAAAAGCGCTAGCATGAGCGCAACGAAAGGGATAGTGAAAGAAGAGTAAACGGATGAAACAGAAAGAAGCACGTGGTAGTAAATTTCACCGCAGTTCATGAAGAGTGCCCGCAATCGTTAACGGTAACACATCGAAATACTCTCGTATCGTTCTTTTCGTATAGTGCAACAAGAACTAACAGGACGTAGATAAGCGAGAGGAAGGACTAGAATTCTCGGATAAAAAGGATTAATTACTCCCTTCATCGTTATCCCTTTTTACGGGAAAAAGCCGATACAACGGCTCATTATCAGAGACTTTAGGTAAAAAACGAGCACAAATTGAGGTGAGATCGATGGAAAGAAATATTGTCGCTCATATCGCATACTATTCCGAGAGGGAATACGTTAACGATTCGTGCTTGATATAGTCTTCTATAAATTTAAAAATTTTTAGCTCGCACATACGGATGTTAACTGCCTTGAACATGGAAAAAGTGTGAGAAATGTGAATTAGATACAATACATTTCCATATTAATACAGTCATTCATTCCGTTACAATATGATATTATTTATGCTCTAGCTTAATTTACTTTGAAAATATGAAATTATATCATTTACTTTTAGTATTTAATTTAAATATTTTTAGATAAATGTACATTTGTATTTTTAAATACATATTGACACAAATTTACCTAAAAGTGATAGAGTAATATATCCTACATGTAACACATATCATGTATTGATAAAATCCAACCTTTCTCTTAATATTAAGTTTTCGCGTTTCGTATCTATAATCTCTTCGGAGATCGAAATTAGCGCCCGCAGACTATCGATCGCCTATTATAAAACATTGGGACAGTGAATTCTTATCACGATGCGTGTGATGGCTCTGAGACCCGTGGCGATAATGAATTTTGGAAATCCGATTCAATCAAAATCATCAATAATCAAACAAAACGGCAAAAACGTAAACTAAAAATCCTAACAATCGTTGCTGTAGCTGGTCAAATTTTTATCATGTTTATTTGCGAACTTACTGGCCAGGATGAGCCGATCGATGCGCATAGGCGTCATGGCGTCTGAAGCGCGTTTTATGTTGCAGAGAGAGAACCATTATAGATGCCGATTATTGCTAGTAGTCGACTCGGACACATTTACGAGCGAAATAAAAGTCTGACAATAGGAGACAGAAGGTTGCAATGAGGGGAAAGGAGGAGAGGTTCAATGACATAGTGCGTTAGCAGATAAATCAAGCCTATAGAATAATGTCTTGTAGACAAAACGTCGTTACAGAAAAAAATCATTATAAATATGCATTGAGATAATTGAGATCGTGAAAATGAGTGTATTAATGGCTAATGTATATTTTAGAGTAAAAGTAGGCTCTCTTAGTAGATGTAGAACCTATTTTCAATATGCGAAATGATTTTTTTCAATTTAAAAATTAATATCAGTTATTTAATTAAACTTTTTTATCTTCTTTATATGTTCATATTTTCGGTATTGATAATTACTGATTTTTATTTTTTCAGAACGGTGGTTGGGGAGAATGGTCACCATGGTCGAAGTGGTCGACATGTACAAGGTAAGACATTAATTATAAAACGATGTCAAATGAAATTTATTGAGACACATCTTTAAATTAATTGTAAGGTATGCCTCAATAAATTTCATTTTAATTACGATTATAAACTTTCTTTAATTATTTGTCTCTTTACAACTAAATACGAGTTACGGAAATTCCCAAATGACATTTTTACATACTATAATTTCATGTTCAATTCAAGAAGACACTATACAGTAAAAAACATTTTATGTGTGTTAAAGCTAGTTTTTATTACAATTTTTGAATTTTTAATATTCGAGTATTAATATAATATAATGTGATTATATTATATGAATATTTTGTGTTAAATTGATATTTAACATTTTTTTAGTATTAAAGTAACACATTTGAGAATAAGTGAACAAAATAACATAAAAATCATAGTTTCGAAATTCTGAGATAAATTCTGAGATTAATAAATAAAAGATGAAAGATGAAAATATGTTAATTTAACACATGAATGTTAATTTTACTAAAGAAATACACGTACTTCCACAATTTGTTTTCAAATTATATCAAAGTATTACATTTTTGTATTCATTTTTACATAATGTTACTTTCTAATATTCATCTTTTGTGTTAAATTAACACAAAAATTTGAGAGAACCGTTGCGGGCATGTAAAATATTTTAAATTTAATATAAATTTTTCAACTGTATAAAAAAAATGATTCTCATTTAAGAATTTCCATCTCACTATCCAATATTTGCTTCATGATAACATGTCTTGTAGTAATATGCATATACGAGACAAAAGTTTTTATTTCTCGATGAAGAAATCATATTCCAGAATAAACTTTACAACACGGAAAATAGCATCCGGCGCACACATATTGTTCGATAGTCATGCGACAAAAGGGCGATCTTGGCGGTGGCCTCGACTCCTCCGCATGCAAGGCATGATCCAATCCCCGCGATTTCTCATCGCCTGTTTCGTGCGGTTCTAATATTGAGTCCTACTGGTAACACAACCAGAATGTTGAGCGTTCCGGAAACTCATTTTGGCGGCCACTACCGGCAATAAGTTTGTTCTCGACTCACCCCGCTCGTTTTTCAGTTATACAGAAGTGGCCAGAACTAGGAGACGTAGCAATTTATGGCACTTACAACTTGCGAACTGCACTTGGGTCGAGAAAGCTTATTGTGTGATCTACAGCACTCTACTTATTGATGTTTCTACCAACTGCACGTACCTTCGTGCTTTCGTCTCTATTACAATTTCCGATCTCGCCAAATTAATAAGATGTTTAATAATAATAATTATGGATTGCGACTGATGAATATGTCACGATGAGTTTATTTATTATTAGAGGAAATTATAATAGAATATCGGGCAATGAGAGGCATCAACACAGCGCGGAAATTGACGCACAATAAATTATCAAATAATGTTTACATAATATATAAATATACAATGATTGTATCACTTTATTTGGACGTTTTCGATTTCTTTTCAAACCATCTTCAACAAATTCATAGATATTTTTCATAGATGTCTTGACAAAATATTGCGATAATGTTGAAATTAAATTCTATATGAGACTGAGAATGAGCATATCCCTATCTGGTTGGGAGTTGCCGAAATTTGTGTCCTCGTTGGTTAGCCAAATAACTAACCTCCGTATCAATAGATCATAATCAGTTATTCCAAACATGGGAAGTCAAATTATTAAAAGGAACGATAACAAGAAATAAAAGACTTAGTTTTTACATTGAGTATATGAAATATAAAATTACGTTATATAGAGAAAAAATAATATAAATAAAACTGATTTAGGAAATTACAAGCATTTAAAATGACGTAATATTATCAATAATATAGTTCATCAGTATTATTTAAACTATGCAATTTGCAAAAGGAAATCGTAAGAATTTTCGCATTCGTAGAAGTTTTTAGATTTGGTATAGAAACAAACCATAAATACACGAATTATAAGTTTGTACTTCTTTAATTAGCTAAAATTATGATTTTATTAGTATTAATAAAGTGCAATAGTTAGTTTCTGAAAAATAAGGGGGTGTCATTTTAGAAGAACCCCACTAGGCGACTTTCTTCTACAGATGATAATACCCCCCACAATAAAAAAATCCATAGTAATATCACAACAAAATCATGGTCAGATGTAAATGTCTGTGATATCTTTTGACATCGTTTACACATCTGTGATAAAAGTTGCACCACTGCTATGATATACAAGGTGTCCTATCTAACTCGACTATTTGAAATACCTCGCTTGGTTTTTATGACAGGAAAAAAGTTCCAGATGAAAAGAAAATACATAGTTTTAAAAAAATATGTATGCAAAATGAATAATGTTTTAAATAAACAACTATGTGTTTTCTTTCCACCAATTGATTCATCTCATTATTCTGTTTATAAAAGTATTAAGGTACAGTTATCAAAAAATTAATAGTTTACAAGTTATTTAACATTTTATATCAATATATGGTAGAATAAAGTAAAATATCTCATAGATTATTGATATTTTGATATTACTACCTTAATACTTCTAAATGCAGAGTATTTAAAAGAATCATGTTAAGGTAAAACCACTAGATGTGAAGTAAGTACTAATTCCAGATCACTTTTTATATTTAAATAATTATAATATTTTTATTAAAATGGTATATATCACAAGATTCTTTAGCATTTGTTTTATTACTTTCAAGTGTCAATTGAATTTAATTTATTAGGAATAGTACTACACATTTTATTGATGTCGTTACATCGAACTTACATTAAATGTGCGAGATTAACTAACATATTTTTAAAAATTCATTCAAAGTGTGAAGTCATAAGACTAGCCTTATGGCTTTTATAGTAGATAGTAAATAGCATTAGTTTTTATGGAAAAAATCAACTGCTCAATTATGCTCAATGAAATCAAATATGTCCGCCAGATCAATGTGTTGTTTAATTATTATGTTATAACAATACTTTTATTATATAAATTTATTATAAAAATGTTTAAAAAATTTTGTCAAATTTTACAAATGATGCCATCTCGAAAAGATTTATTTGTTTTAAATATCAAAATAAAATATAAAATAGGAGAAGTTCGAGCAAAATGAACGCCCTGAATAAAGTGAATACTTTTTATTTTCGCTTATCTATTTGAGATTGCGCTATGAGCTCTAGCAGTTGAAGGAATGACCAGTGACGCTACAAAAGTATTAAACGACATATGATTGCGTTCGTTTGTTTAATAGAAACATATAAAAAATTGAGTTTTCTTGTGATTTTTTCTTAAATACATAGTTTAATTATTATCTGTAATTGTTCCTTATCAGTATGAATGATTTTTTTAGAATTCTGTCTTTAAACGTGTATTTGATGTTAAAATTTTTCACTTGGTACTTCAACTTATTCTAATCTTTTTAAATTTGCATCAGGTAAAGGAAAGTAGATGATCCTCTTTATACTTGGTATATAATTACAACGAAAATTATGGGAATACGGAGGGACAGACGACTTTTCGAGTGTACGAAAGGCGTGTTTATTTACATCTTATTTTTATTTATTTCTTGCCACAATGCAATACGATAATTTGTTTATGACTGATTCAGTGCAATCATTGCATCAAATAAGCTTATGAAGGCTGCACTACATATATAAAGGATTTAATAGCTACTTTTGTGATTTAATAGCTACGATTGCCAAGACTGGTTCTAATTTTTTGAATTTCATTTGCGTTGCTCAAATGATCCTTCGCTTTATCCAGAGCAAAGCGGATACTTTTTTTTATGTTTTAACTAAAACGATATATTAATGTTCAAGTTTTTAATTTTTAAAACTTTATTTTAAAGTTAAGTCCCTTAAGAGAATAAAAATTCTGATCTCAATTTTAATTGTGTCACTTTTTCTTCTCAACTTTAACATGTCTGCGCTGTCCGAGCTTCCCCTGTCTATACGCAAAAAGTATTACTATTCACAATTTAACTATCTTTTATTGTTAAACGTTTAATTTTCATGATCATTAATTTTTAATTGTCACTAATTTAAGATAAACTTGAATGTATTAAAATTGTATTATCTACAATTAGATCCTAGAACTAGATGTGGCTCATTAATTATAATTTCATTTTATATATATAAAACGAAATTATAATTAATGAGGATAATAAAAATGAT
>NW_012130070.1:2350764-2359491 GCF_000143395.1 Atta cephalotes | reverse complement strand
TTATTGTTATTTCTATTTCCGTTAGATTATGTAGACCTAAAGCAATATCCTGATTGACTCATCGGCTTAAGTTTACGTCTTACAGTCACTGTTACGGAATTTTGTGTGCGGCAGCTTTTACGCACCATATGCGGTAATCTCAGCTGCTTTAGTCAGCAAATACAATTGAGTAGTAAGCTTTAAGCCTTAAGAAATTGATCAATCATAGTCAAATGTGAAAAGAATAATCGACTATGATTCGCCAATTCCTTAAGGCTTATTACTCTATTGTGTTTGTGGGGTTATGACATAGTCTAGCTAGACCGAGCATTGCCATATGCCAGACAAATGACATGGCTAACGCGTGCGAGGAGGAAACAGTTAGATTTTTCGTTCTTTTTCTATCGGTAGAAACGTTAGAAAGAGAATGAAAAATCTAATTGTGTTCTCTCTTTCTCGCAAATGTCAGCCATCTTTTGAAGTGCGTTCCGTTTCACGCATGATGCGCATATGTATCATTTTATCTCTATTGTTCACTAAATATTAAAAAAGGATAAATGATATATCATGCATAATCATGTATAATCAAATGAAATCATTTGTAATCAGATGAAATCATATAAAATCAAATGAAATCATGTAATTGGTGGGACAACATTTCAGCTAGTGATTATCTCCTCGGTTGCTATCTAATGAAAATCATAATTTTTTTCTTCAAAATCACACAAAATTTATATAGATTTTTAAAAATTTTTTAGGTGTATATAGGATGATATTCTATACAAATTAAAAATCTTTTTTTTATTTTTTTGTTCAATTACAAGAGTAAGAATTACAGCCACTAGGATGTACACAAAATTGATACGTTGGCATCTTAGTGAACCGCCACTTAATGTTTGTTTTTTTATTTAGAATATTTTTTTTCACATAAAAATTTGTACGTACTCTACAATAATTATATTAAAACATGCAAAAAGTTTGAAATCGATACATATTAATCTTTTTTTTGAAAAAGAATTATGGAAAAATCACCTAGTTTTCGATCTCCTAATGTAGAAGACCCTCTTAAATTATAATTATTATTAATACGGCAAAGCGAAGCTAGTTGTGGTGGAATAAACTGTTGTAACTTTCACAACTGTTGTTTATATGTACTGTTGTTTGCATATATAATATTTATGTTTATTCTATTTCACATTTTTAGTAGATATACAGAAAATAGTGATTTTATTTCCTCCAATTTTTTCTTGCAAATTAATATTTTTTGTTTACTTTTATTTTATTAAAATAATAGAAGATTAAAAAATTTATTATATTTACGATGAATATCAATATACATACTTCTATTGTTTAAAAGTTTAATATATTTAATAATAATTAACATAAAATATAATTGTTCGTTACAATCTACTCCATGCGGTAGATTATGTTACGTATTTTTTTGTTATTTTTATTAATATGATGTGAGTTATATAAATTACAATATTAAATAAATTACAATATTAAATAAAATATATAACAATATTAAATAACATATAATTGATATAGATTTAGCTTTTAATAAATCTGTTTGCGGAAACTTATCCAATTTACTACATTACTACTAATTGACTACAAAACAATTATTTTAAAAAAGTGTAACAACTCTCCCTACTCTCTCTTATCACGCGAAAAACAAATTCTCCTTAGTTTCGTTGTATCTTTTTTATATACAAGTCTTGTTCATGTCCAAATTTGCTCTAAAATAAAGAATTAGCCAATTAGTATATACTATACATAAAATGCTAAATTAAAAAAGTACTTTCAAATAAAGCTGAGCAATTATATTTTAAAAATAAGCTGTTTTTTATCACATAAATATAATTTTTAACTACAACATATAATTTTTAAATACAACAAAAGAAAAAAAATAGTGATAAAATATTTTATTTAGCGCAATTATGAATGTGTGGAAATAACAGAAGATTGACAAATAATGCTAACAATGAGATTAATTACTTTCTTAAATTAAAAATTATCGCAGGTAGTTGATAATTTTTTAAATAAATAAAAAATTCTTTGTCGCGGCACAGAAAATATAACAGAAATGTATAAGGAAAACAGAATTTCGCTTTATATGTATTAATGCATTTTTTAAACAAATGTTACCAAGCAATGATGTGGCAAACCGTTATTGATTTTCAGTTATGCAGATGTATAAGATGTATCTTAGATCTATCTATTCTTTTATATAGGGATTTCTTTACGTGCATGTTGAAGCACAAGCGCACAACCACAACTTTATCTAAAATTCAAAATGACACATCTACATAATAAAACATTGACCTAATAATCGCGCGTGTATGTTAGAATATACATATAAATACGTTAATTTATAGCTTCAGACATTTTCGCGTATTAATTGCGTTCAATCGCGTTATGTTTAACAATGACATTGCTATTTTACGCTTATTACGAGTGATTACTGAAAATCATGGAGAGGCACACCGTTCACAACTGCGACGATGAGCAATAATGCAAACGGATCGCGCCACAATTACACAAATTAAATGACATTTATTGTTCTTAAATATTTCAGTACACACCGAACATTCGTCGGCGTCAATGTTGTACCAACCGAGATGTAAATTGGATACCTGATGAATTCGATATTGGTGCATAACAGCCGGCAGCATTTCTCGTGTGTATGTACAAGCACGTTCTGCATCGCGGCTAAAACCAATACGCACGCTCTGCAGTTATCCGAGGTACCTCCCTCAATATTACGGTAGCTGCAGGTGACCCGACCTATATTTGTATCTGGGGCAAGTTTCGAAGAGAATGCGGCTATACGTATTAAACAGCTCCACTTCAACGTGGTCTTGCCCGATCGATATTCATCCTATTTCGATTCTTCGTTATTCTCAACTCCATTTAACTTGAACAGATTATAAAGAGAAGCGTGAAGAATCGATATTAGTCTTAGTCACAAAAATTGGCTAATTTAAATCAAGAAGTTTAACGACTTATCATTATTAATTCGCGAGAAAGCAATTACGCGCTCATAATTGGGTAACTATATTTGCGTGTCTGTTAATAGCTTCATTGTAAATTTTATATTATTTAGTAGTTTCATATTTTCATGTGTGCATCGTTCGTTTTCGTGTCATTTTTATTGTTTAATATTTCTCGTTAGAAAATGTGACTATTCGCATACGCATATTTTTACACGAACATTACTTTTAACTCAAGATAATTTGCCTTTTCATTTGAACTTAAATTGACATAGTTAAGAAATAAACAAGGGAAAAAGTTTCCACTGTCCTTACGGGCAGATTCTGGTGCAAAAAGCGATTTTTAAGATTAAAGAAGAAGGATCAATAAGATAAGTTTTTGGATCTATCACCGATCAGCTTCAAAGTGTGTCGTTTTATTTCTCTATTCAAGGCTCATAACGCTCAAATGGTTTTTTCAAATGATTTGATCATTTGATTGATTTGATTTGGAGGAATAATTATTTTTAAGTTCCCTTTTATATGGATTTTTGTACTTTAGAGTAAATCAAGATACATTTCATACTCTAAATATTGTTTGTGCAAGATCAAACTTCCCTAAAAAGCACGTATATATGCACTGTCAGAACCATCATTTTTCGTGAGGTACTTGATCTTCAAAGAAACGCTTATTTTTTACAATTTCTTTTACGTTAACTCTAAAATATAATATTTTACTTTATAAGCTTTGTCAGCAATAATTTCCACAAAATAAATGAACTTGAAAATGCATAAAATACAGAAAAAATATTGACTAATGAGGAATAGATATGATATATAGGCCTTCAATATAATTCTTACGCAATTTCAAGATATTTATTTTAAGATTTTTCGGAGACAATCTCTTTTACAATAAAATCTGTGGAAAAAATTAATCAAACGAACTTAAAAAAAATATGTTTTTGAGAACGAGCAGAATTCTTGAATAAAATAAATAAATAATGACCAATAAAAATGTGATTTTAGATAGATTTTCCATTTGGGACTCATATGATTCCAAGATATTTCGGGATTTTCTTTTCAATATAGAAGGAGATAATCCTTTCAATATAGAAATTACAGAAAAAATGAATCAAACGAATTCAAAGAAACATGTTTTTAAGAACAAGTAGAATTCTTATTATAATGATATTATAAAGCTAATGTAAATAATAACACAAGATCACAAAATAAAAAAAGCAATGTTCCGGAAGGAAGACCAAAAACTTCCTACATACATATTCTGACGTGCTGAAACAGAATCTGTTTCCCGAAAATTCGTATTTCGTCACATTTATGAGATACACGTAGTAAGAAGATCCAAAATCACACAATTCACATCACAAATAAAATAACGCAGATGATAAATTCTTATCTACGTAGAATCACAATCATGAACAATAAACCAACCAAATCAAATTACTTGAAACCTCAATCCCTAAATTTTAAATCCATACACTTCAAACTCATATATTCTTGAAGATAAAATTTTGAAATGATCCGGTCAGTGAAGACAAAATCTCAAAATGATCCGGACAGTGTAGTTTTATGGTTAAGAAGTAGCAGATACTAGCAGATACAGATTAATAATAAAATTAGAAGTAACTTAATGAAACAACATCTAATCTCTCAAATATCTAAGAAAACGCGAAAATCTTTTATCTCAAGAATAAAAAAAAGCTTCACATAACTCGAACTAAACTTCACATAGCTGGAACAAGAATGAAACGGAATCGCTGAGATCATCGAGAATAAACACAAAAACAATTGAACGCAGCGCAGACGCAGTGACACAGGACTGTCACAGGTGACAGTCTTTTCTATTTTACAAATTTTAATTGACTTTTATCTTTCTTCTCCTGTTTTTTTAAATAAATTTACTAAAAAACAGGATTATATTCTTTAGGATCACGTAAAAGAAATTGTAAAAAATAAGCCTCTTTTTGAACATCAAGTACTCTGGAAAATGGCTCTGACATATGTATAGTGCATATATATGTGCAGTTTTTAGGTTTTCAAGTTTGATCTTGCGCAAGCAATATTTAGAATATGAAACGCATCTTGATTTATTCTAAAATACAAAAACCTATGTAAAATGGAAACTTAAAAATGATTATTCCTCCGGATCAAATTATTTTTGAAAAAAAACCAAGGCGTTATAGGTTTTGGACAGAAAAATAAAACGACACACTTTGAGACTATCAATGATGAGCCTAAAAATCCATGTTATTAACTCTTTTCCTTTCATGATTTTTTTAAAGGAAAACTATCAAACATATAAATTTAAAATTTTAAGTACGCATATACATTTATTTATGTTTTAACTATATATATGAATTTTAAAAAGTTTCTAAACTATAATATAAAATATTGTGACAAAATTATGAACTGTTATGCGTATTTTTGTCTTCAAATTATATAGTAAATAGTAATTAGGAGGATTTCTATCCTCCCCCCCCGTTTAAAATAAATAAATCACTACAATTTTTAGTTTAAATGTGAATATTACCCGTATTAGAATCAAATTAATATCTTTAGAATTTGCATTTTTTTTAATAAGAAAAAGAGCAAGAGTTTTGATTTATAATTTTAACTCTTACAATTAGTATTATAATTGGGTCATTCGTCCCGTGAATTTTTTTTCTTTGAAATACTAGAAGCATTATTTTGAAATATTACTTTAAAATACTTGATTAAAAACTTGATTAAATGGTTTTTATCCTTTCCTTTTTTCTTAATACACAGCTGTATAAATACTTTTAAAAATATTAAAATATATATAGGAATCATTTAATAAATTTTATTGTAAAAGTAATGAAAATTAATCCGAGACGATTCTTTGTACGTAGTAACAGATCGGAAAATTATCACGTGTGTACTAAAGATTAAGAATATTGAGCTTAAAAGTTTTCAAAAAAAATTTATACACGTAATTTAAATAGGAATAAATATATATCACAATCTAAATTAACTTTCTACGTTTAATAGCTTTTTAAAAAAAAGAAATATAAAATTTACCTTGAAAATCGCTTTTGTAGACCAGAACCCTCCCTTAGTCTATTTAACCCCAGATGAAATGACGAGTGTCTTTCGTAGTGCTAGAAATTTCGAATAAATCAAACGTCATTCGTGATGCCAAAATCGATCAGAGATAGTACTGACTTCATTCTATGTGTGACCATGACGTGGTAGTACAGTGATGTTTCTTTTTGCGAGTCATTTCGCGATACTGTTGTTCTATGTATTAGTTTCCGCGTCACGTATCAATCTATTGCTGGAACGATTCAATAATACTTATATACAGCTAGATATATGTATAAATAATATTAAAATTATTTTCAATAGAGTTTTCTTGTAGCATAAAAGAATTCAAAATATAAATTAGAATATTTCTAATCGATTTGCTGTGCTGAAATAAATCGCATCAAAAATCGTGTCTGCGCAGTTCCATGCCATTACACAGAATCGCTCTGTGTATTAAAATTCCAGATTCATCAGAGAACGATTAGCGATGCCATTTTTCAGACCGATTAACACACTTGTCGCATTAACGCGACGACGCTCGACCCAAATTGATGTCGTTAACCGACTTGCTCAGCATAATGGCGTGGATCCCTCGAGAAATCGCGTATACCGAATTTCCGTAAAATCGTAAAAGTTCAAAGCACTGTCGGCCCTAGATGGAGAACGCCTTTGTCGCTGTGCGGCCGCACGACCAACGCGATGACATTCCGCCCACGGGGATGTTCGTATGGCGCTTGGCTCATGCACGAGAAAATGCATTCGCCTATCCTCGGTACATGCGTATACATGCAACAAAGATATCAGTGGTCGTCTACAAAGCGGCGTCAATCTTGTCGAGATATCCTATCATCATCCCCGTCTCTTCCCATCGAGCATTCTCACTTTCTGCAGCTTACACCGTTCGCATACGTAACGCGTAATATCTTTTCACTTAATCAGATCGAAACGTTTTATTGTCCCTCGTCAATGGCGACTGCACTCGCAGACATACATTTTCGGACAATGCAAATGTGAAGATAACTGTATGTATCGTTACTGCAGTGTTCTGTATTATATTATATTGAGTCTAATGCAAACATGTACAACCGCTAATTCTTTTTATTGTTATATTGCTAATTCGTTTTATTGTTTTTTGTTACATTAACGTTCTCAAAAACTAATCAAGAAAGAGCAGTTAATGATACTTCTGCTGTACAGTTGAAAAATTTCTGTTAAATTTAATACATTTCATGTGTTCCAAAATGACACAACAACACAAATTTTTATTAATATATGAAGTAAATAAATAAATTGATAAGTAAAATTTCCTGTTTTAAAGATGATCATTTTATCATCAATAATAATTACTTATCATACTTTAATTTGTGATAAGGTAATAAAGTATTACAATTTCCAATACAATACTGAACAAAAGAAGATTTTTATTTGAATCCAATTCTCGAAATTCACATTTGATCTTTTTATTTTAGTACTCTTTAATACTCTTACACAATAAAGTTAGAGTTACCACATTTAATTCTCGAAAATCTTCAAGTTGTTTTCTTCACAATTGAACCATGTTCAAAATTATACTTTACTCTATTACATTCTATAGCTTTAATTTAAAACTATGTTTCAAGATCATTAAATAATTGATGCGCAATTTGTTTGAACTGAAAATTGTAAAAATTCAAAATTGTTAGGCATCACTTCGAATAATCTTCTTGGCTCATTTAAATTGTTAACAAAATGAATATGTTACAATAGTAGTACAAATATCATATAAAAAATTAACATAAAAAAGTAACTTTGATCTGATTTAGAAGCAAATTTTTTCATTAAAACTAACATTTACGATATGTTAAATTAATATATTTATTTATCTTAGAATTTATATTTTAAAACTATTTCAGTTTTTATGTTGGTTATTAAAATTTATGTTGGTATTTATTTATAAATTGTATTATTTTAATACTTTAAGACAAAATGTTTTAAAGTTCTTAAATCGAATTACCACAGAAATGTCTAATTTTTTAATAATAAAGTTGAAGTACCAAAATTGATGTGAGACGCTTCTTTTACTGACTGCACACAAATCTTATCATAGACTTTTCTCAAAAACGAGATTATAATAGTTCAAAAAATTACGATTTTAATCACAAAAAAGTATAGGTTAACGACCATTCTGGAAAGATATTTACGTGCATAAACTTGTATATAAATTTAATCTAGAAAAGTACATAATCTCATCCTGTTTTCGTTCGAAGATGCAGCTCTTTTGATTTACTATCATATGTTCCATACTATTCCATTAAAATATATACGTAGTTTTAATGTTTTATTCAAATTATGCAGATATAATTTTAGATGGGCTCTGGTGAGGCATCCCAAATTTTCGTATTTTACTAGAGAACTGTCTTAAGTACCAATTTAATACAAAACATTAAAATAATATCAAATTAACACTCGGCTAAAAGTTTAACACATGATTACAAAAATTGTAATACAAAATGTTTTTATTGTGTAACTCATTTTTACTGTATAATTCGTCTTATTATAAGTTGACTTTCCAAGTATCGTAGATACGTTACATTAAGCTTTAATTATAGTTTAGCAGGCCTAGCTGATTTTACAATCAAATATCATCATATACTCAACACACACACACACACACACACACACACACACACACACACACACACACACACACACGACACACGACACAACAACGTAC
>NW_012130070.1:2345369-2348867 GCF_000143395.1 Atta cephalotes | reverse complement strand
ACACACACACACACACACACACACACACACACACACACACACACACACACACACACACGCACACGCACAAAACGTACCGATGATTACAATTATGCAGAAATTTATGGCGCGATACGCAATATTATCATGCACATATATGCATATCGTATAATGATAAATACATCGTGCGATATACTGCAAGACAAACTTGTTGACAAATTTGCATCTCCAGCTTTGCACAGGTATAAGAGCAACTACGGAAGTGACGAAGGACGGGAAGAAAAACGCAAGTCTCGGCTTCGTCAGGTATTCCGTTCCGCACGATGAATGTTAGCGGCAGTAGTACGTTTGAGCAGATATTTCGCAAAATATTCTTTGCTTGCAGCATTAATCTTTTAGGATTATCCCTACGAAATGCGATAGCCTCATAATTTTCTTACGTTTTACATTGGCCCTCTGGATTTCTTGCATATGCAGCAATAACGAAGCACTTGCGAACTCTACATATTTGCATATATTTTTTATTATAATAAATGTAATATATATATATTCTTACACTGTATATATTTTTTATTAATATATATATTGTTTTTCTTATTGATGGCACAAAAATATAAAAATTTTTAAGAACATTTCTTGAATTTTTTTCACGCAAGAATCATTTAATTATCTTGTATTTAATATCGATTCTTCCTTCCCGAATACTTATAGATGAAATTTATGTTACGAGAATGAGATTTCTTCCGATATATTCCTAAAATTTGTCGCATTTTTTTTTCCTTCGTCAAAATGACGTGTATTTTGTTCCTATCCGTGAGATATCTCTCATTCAGGCTGATGGACAATTTTCCGTGAGCCATAAGTGCTGCCTCGCTTCTGTGCTTTTTATGATGTCACATCCAATCGACGTCTATGATTGGTCAATAGCGCGACCCCCTGTATAAATGACCGTCCCGTGATCCTGACAATTCTGATATTATCGGCCTTGCAGCTAATGCTATCGAAAAAGATTTGATTTATTATTACCAGTGGCAATTTTCCACTACAAAAACAAAGAAACCTATTCTTACAACGAAGAACGTTTTATTACTAGAAGAACATTTATAGAATTTGGATAGTTTGATGTTACATTATAATATACAAAAATGTACAAATCATCTTCTTTTCATAGCATTAAAAGGAAGATGTTAAAAAAGAATTTTTGCTCAAAAAGACGTAAAAGAAATAGTGCTTTTTGGAAATTTTTACTTGCTAGGTACGATAAAATTATCGGAGAAGATTTAGAAAATATCTTGAAAATTGAGTAAGAATATTAAAATTTGGATGAATACATGTTTGTACTTAATTTTCAAGGTATTTCTCAAACGTTATAAACTTTTAAATAATCGTATCTAAGAAATTAAAATTTACAAAAAAGACTATTTCTTTTACAATATACAAAAATTAATAGATAATAAAAGGAATAGATAATGAAAGGACCGTCGAAATCAATGTGCAGATTCAATAAGAATTATTTTATTTTAGTTCAAACAAGGTATTAAATCATAATAATCGTTTAAACATCAAGTGATCATATGTTTCCGTATTTTGAACTATCATCAGTGAATCAATAAAGCGACAATTGTTGAAACAATATTGTAATTAACATTTACGCATCTTATCTCAAAGTAAGTTCATCATTGGTGTGATTCATTAAGCAAGAAACCAGTACTCAAAAATTTCTTACTATTACCTATTTGTTATTACAGTTACAAAATCGGTTGACGATATCATATGAAACACAATTTATATCCGTTCGCAAAAGACAAAGTTAGTGTCAAATCATAATTAAAAATCGTAATGATTTTCAAAATTTTTATAAATTTAAATTTTTTATAAATTTATATTGCATTCTAGATATAACTATAATATATGCAAGATGTCCCAAAATAATCGCCAAATATTTCATGAGTAGAGCGAACTAAATTGAGTCGAAAAGTCGTCTATCATTTTATAATTTTCGCAATAGTTAACAAAATATTAATTACTAAAAATTCAAATATTTTCAATAACTTTTTACTCAAATTCTGTCAACTTTATAAAATACAGTAAAAAACAAATATTGTTTATTTTTTCTCATAGAACTCTAAGAAATTTTTTGAATTTTTTATCAACTTTTTAATATTGCATTTATTTTATTTAATTATTTTTACCTAAGAAAATACAGTATTAAACATTTTTTTAAAATTCTCAAAACTTTATGAGAAGAAAAACAATTTTTGTCTCTTGCTGTTTTTCTGTAAAGTTTATAGTATTTGAGTAAAAAAATTATTATATAAAAACCAATATTCAGCGATTTTTAGTAATTAATATCTTGTTAATTATTGCGAAAATTGCAAAATGATAGAGGACTTTTCATTTTTCGATTCAGTTTAGTCTGTTCTATCTACACGGTTTGTCAAAACTTATTGGACATTCTATATATATAAATTAATAAATACAATTAAATGATTGAAAATTAAATGTAAAAGTAAAACGAGTCACTACTGTTTGACGTCTAAAGTTGAAAACTTATTCCTTTTTGGGCCAAATCAGCTCTTTTTTAACATCATCCTTTATTAATTTTTCGCAAAGTCTAGAATATATTTTTTAGTAAAAATTTTAATCTCGCTGCTTTTAATAGAATTATTTTTCTTTCAATTTAAAAAACATCTTTGTCATTCAAGAAATCTTTCACATATGTATAACCTCTAATGGATTTTTATTGGAAGTATAAACGAAATTTCGTTATGGAAATAATCCAAGGATAAACACAGTTACGTTATCAATCCCTCGTGTATTTCAAACTTTTATCGTGATTACGTATACACGACCACGCGACGATCGCGAGTAGTCATATTTGCATTACCAGCGCAATTTCAGATGTATCCGGTGATTTATCGTCGATAGATGGCAAAGTGGAATTTTTAAATCGATCGTTCGCAGGTCATTATTGTGACCCACTAGACGATTGGAGAAAATTGATAGGTTTCGTCACGGAACAAGTCCCTTCCAGGGACCTTTGCAAAGTAATCGAAGGTTACCACGGTCAAATATTAATTGCTCGACTCAGAGGCTTTTGCTTAACGGCTGGTCCTCGGAGAAAGGTCGGAGACAATAATTTAGGGGTAGAATGTTGTAAATTTCAAGTTAAAGTCTAACTAGGAAGGAATTCGCGGAATACCTTTCCTTCGCCTCAACTTTTACTCCCATTTTTCGCCGCTTCTTTCATTTTCTCTCTGCGTACAGCAGTAAAAAAAAACGCCAAGCGAGAGCGCATACAAATGTAGATTTAAAGATTCAGTACTTCGTAAAGAGCGCTACGCAATTATTCTGTTCCGTATTCAATACTTTTCTTTGCGTATTTATAAAATGTTGTAATTTTTTGTTCATGCAATGTAATTACTATCGACTCGCAGTTTTGGACAAGGTTTATTTTATTTCATAAAAACGAAGACTATGAATTTATATTACACGTTAACTATTCTCTCTCTCCCTCCC
>NW_012130070.1:2336475-2345349 GCF_000143395.1 Atta cephalotes | reverse complement strand
TAATTATTTTGTACAAACGCATTATATAGCGATTCATAGTATATTTTAAATCCGGTAGTAACTCTTTTCTGATGAACACAAAATGCAGAAACCAGAAAATTCAGTTTTAAACGTGAATAAATATTTACTTTGAGTACAAATGTGTAGCATTGCTAAATGTATCATCATTGGCGCATGAATATCAGATCAACACAAACGATATTGACTGTTTCCATAACTGATTAAAGTGAAACTTTTTTAATATTTTAAGACGATATACGAAACGCTATTACAAGAGCGAAAGAAAGTAATTGATTACATACTTACTTACGATTTAATTAATTTTGTACAATATAATATACAATATAATATTATATTGTATATATAATATACAAAGTGTCTATGAAGAACATTACCTCTATATTTGGGACGGTTCAAAAACCGCGAAATACGTCCAATGATTTCGAGAATCTACTCTTTTAAGAGGGTAGGATCTCCCGGAGAGCCTCACTTAAAAATTTCAAATGGGTCTACTGTAGCGTATTATTTGAAAGAGCATAAAAAAAGAAAGCTTTCGGTTCAATGCGGAGGCTGATACATTAACCTGTTTGAGAGTTACTCATCGTTAAAATTTGAAAAATTCTATTTGTTCTTCTATTTGCTGTCCTTCAATATGTTTTTTTATGTTGGATTTATTGCAATAACTATTGAAAACCATTTACTTTTACAGTAAAATAATCGATTATGAGAGAAGTGAACGGTGTCCATTTTGAACAGTTAGAAACCAAAAACTTTCTTTTTTAATGCCCTTTCATATGATATACTACAATAAGAAGGGGGGAGAGGTTCCATTTGAAATTTTTATGTTGGGGCATCCCCTTAAAAGGAGAACCTTCCCGACCGCATTAAAAAAGTAGCCCTTCAAAATTATCAAACACATTTTGTTTTTCATAATTTTGAATCAAATTCTAAAATATAGAGGTGGTAACTTTAACAGACTTTATAGATATCCTGTAATGTACAACTTATATCAGCCTGATTTCATTCTCTGTTAATATTGACGTCTTCCAACCTTTTCCATTTTACATTGTTTTTGGAAGGAAGAAGACATTAAAACGCCATGCGTGTTAACGAGAGTACATATATCCACTAATATATGAAACTTACAATTTTTAATGCCTAAAAACGGTGATGGCGAAGATACTTTCGGAGATTTGCCATTGCCTTCTGAGAAGTAGCAATCAAATAAAATTTGATATTCTGGGTGGATACCTTGAATCTTTGGGTAGTCACACTAAGCTCTGTGCCATGATCGCCAATATGTACAATATGTGTTCATAAATGATCAATTGAAATGTATAGATAATAGCGTAAAAGCTGAAAAAGAATGTAATAGGGACGTTTTTAGAAAGAAAGACGTAAATATTTGTAGTTTTTTACTCAAAGTATTCAGAATTGCAATTAACAGTTAATAAAAGTAAAATTGTCTTCGAATATTTTATAAAATTACATTAAATCTGAAAATGTATTTTTTTCGAAATAATTACATTTCTTTGTTAACGTGTTTTCTTTGTTGGCGTGCAATTTTTTCAATCAACGCTTAAATTTATATTTATTATTACGGTTTGTTTTTAGAGTAAATTTTCACTGTTTGAAATGAGATTCCAAAGAATTTAGAAGGTATATGTATGCAAAGAGTTACACTTTCTATAACATATTTATGAAACAGATACTTCAAATTAATCAATTAAGAATGAAGACCTAACTTTATCTTTAATAATATTATATGAAACAGTTATAAAATAATCATACCAAAAATATTTAAATAATAATAATAGAAAGTCGATATATAACTAACGAAAATTATTTTGTCAAAGCGGATCTTAATGCCTAATAATATTTTTACATGAATTTTTATATATATATTTGTTAATTCATGCAAACTGCAGATCGATTATTTATCAAACTTGAAATACTAAATCTTAAATCGAAGCTTGGATAATAATATCATAAATTAAATTAATATACAATTTAATAATAATAATGCTATTAAAAACATTTTAAACTATTGCAAAAATATTTAAAATAATAATTTTTTTAATATTTTGCTTGATGATATTAATAAAATAAAGGAATTTTGTTGATACTTTTAATTATGCAAAAAACGCATCGATGTATAATATCGTTATAAATAATTATTTTTATTTTAAAGAACATGATGTTATAAATTATATTTCCATAACTCATCTCTTAAGTTTTACTATTTCGAAAATGTGAAAGAGTTTTGATATTTTTATTAGATATAATAAAAAGGAACTCTTGAAAGGGAAATAGGGAATACTCGTGAAAGATAATCAGACTCGCTTTGTTCGTAGCATTTATGTGGATATATATACGCAGAGGAAAATGAAGCAATATTATTTTCAGTGAAATATTCTGAAAAGCGGCACAGCCGTAAGTTTTATAATGGAAGTTTCTGTGTTACATCTTCCGACATCTACTGCATAGAAATTGTATCTCGATGAACATAGTAAAATTAAACAGCGCACAAAAGTCTCTATCCCAGAAGAAATCCTGTACATCTCGCATATTCTCCATTCTTGGTACAAATTTTATATATTATATAAATATGCTGACATGTTTGTAAATATTATTAAATATGACAATGCACTTTCAGTGTATTGTTTCTCAATATTGCACGAAAAGTATGATTTTGCTAAAAATTTACTATTATAGGTATAGATCTGAAAATAATTTTCGTTGTACCACCAAAATACATAATTATGTAAAATATTTAAGCATAGTAAGCAATATTGCAAAAAGTTTTTCTAACAATTTCAAGCAATAGCTTGAATGTTCTACATAATTATTTTAATAGTTCGATAAAATTTTTAGATCTGTATCTAGATAAATTTTTAAATATTTTAAATATTAACAAAATCGTTCCTTTCATATGAGAAATGTTAAATTACAAATAACAGTCTATATGTAATGACGACAATCCGCAGTTCGAGATAAAGAAAAAAAATGAATAAAACATGAAAATCAAAACTTGATTTACTCGCATAGATGCGTGATCGTGTCAGAACCAGATCCGCAACGGTTAATAACGCGTTCACTTGCATGCACATATTCGGATAATACAGTAAAACCGCGTAGCGCGCGTCACAAAAACGATATCGTTGTAACTTTTATTAGAATCACCGTGATCGTAACTTTACAGGGATATTAATGTCGCATTTGGCACCGAATCACGTCGCGCGTTGGCTAGTCGTTACGCGAGATTTTTGCGGAACGAGATAGGATTAACGCATAATGCATTACAACATACATTCATAATATATCCCAGAAACGACGTAGAAGAGAGCATGAAAGGGGCATGAAAGAACCGATTTTTTTCAAAATATGAAAAAAAAATTTAATCTGATGTTAAACAAATATAATCGCTTTCTTATTTAAGTGTACTCATTTATCTATAAGATCCATTTAATAAAGAAAAATAATATTTAGTTAATAGAGATTTAATCACTATTTTTCATAAACAAGAAATTCAATTCTTTCAAAACAAAACGTGGTTTTGAAAAAGCCATTACCTGTTTTGAAACGAATCAAGTAAATTATATAAGCTTTGATATAAATAAAATCAAAATATAAACCTTTAATAAATATTTTTTATTTAGGAAATTAATAAATGTGTGAAAAATAGAAAATATAATATTTCGAATTAAAAACATTTATTGCAAAAGAAATAAAAATTTCTCTAGTTGCCACATGAAATATGAGCCCAGTTAGAGTACATTTGCACCGATACCAGTCTTCATTGCTTACAGAGTAATCTATTAAACATGATAGATGATTGAAAAAAATGAAATATGGAAGTTGAAATCGGTAAAATGCTTCAGTATAACTTAATCTAGCAACATAACCTACAAACAGAATGCTTTTACAAAACAAAAATACATGAAAATCTATTTATAAAAAATCTATAAATATGCACAGGAATGCTCTTCAAAGAAGGAGATTGCATCTGAAGATAAATTATACAGAAGTATACTCACAGGATCATATATTGACGCCACGCGACGGTGTATTGACACCGAAAGAATGAAAATGGACTGATTATCACAGTACAATGTATTTCAAAAAGTACTGATGTACTTTAAAATTGCCTGAATTGTACTAAAAAGAAAGTCAATTTTACTTAAAAGAACATCTCTGGGTATGTAATGAAAAAGCCAGGCAAAGCAATAATAGAACTGGCTCTAAATACCGTTCTTTCATAACGTTATGTATGTGCAAAAAATTTAATCACAGAATATCTGATAAACCAAAATAAACAAAGAATTTATAATCACATTCTTAGTTATAAACAATAAATGTCAATACGTCAAAATTTAGAAACGGAAAGATAAAAGACATACACCACGAACGCAAGATATCGTTAGCGAGTAGTTATATTTGATTACAATAAATTATAATCGAATTACAAATAATTAAATATTACATAGACGTTTCGGCCTTATATTAGGCCATCTTCAGTATATAAGCAATTCGTAAATTTTTTCGCACAACGGACAACTAATCTAAAAGTTTATTTTCTTATAACTCTAATTACGTAAGAACGCTCGGTATCTAAAAATTATTTTTTTATTTGTCCATATATTGATGTCCAAAGAATTTCGAGTTATACTATCCAAAGGAAATCATCTTTTATTATAAATTTCCTGATAATCCAAATGTTACTTACTTGTTACTTGAACGCAAAATTTCCAGATTTTAATGTCATAATATTTCTTGATTAATTAAATGTTTGCAATTCGTGTTATAAAATATTCGAGTTATAAAATATAGACAATTAGTATTGTATTACAGTCAACTTATGTGGATTAATATTGAAAATGACTTATTGTATGTAATAAAATACTCGTTAAGATGTTCTGCCGAATTCTCATCACATACACAATTTTATATACCCAATTTGATATACCCAACATGTATCGAAGGAGAGGGTAAAATGGTATGGGGAGTTATACTAAGCAAACGAAAGAATGTCTCTCTGGTAATTTTTCCGTATTACTCTGCTTGTTCAGATTATCAATTTGTTTTAATCCTCAATATTCCCTTGCGATTTTTTTAAAAGAAATTATTGTTAAAAGTATAAAAAAAGAATTTGGCTACATAAAAAATAGTTTTAAATTTGTCAATAATTTAATCAGTATTGCATTAGAATCAAATTATAAATTGGTCTCCTTTGACATTATATCTATGTATACTAACATTCCTATAGAGTTAATCACAAAAAGTATTGAAAAAAGATGGAGATATATATCAAAAAATACAAGCATTCCTAAAAAAAAATTTCTCAACTATTTCCTTGATTATCCATTCAACTTATTTCAAATTCGATAATAAATTTTTCAAACAAATCTTTGGTATGCCCGTAGGGTTTCTATTGTTACCAATCTCAGCGAATTTAATAATTCAAGATTTGGAAGATAAAATTTTTTTCAACATTAATATCAACATTCCAATTTACTACCGATATGTGAATGATATTTTATTAGCTGTCCCGAACAATCAGATCAATGAGATACTTGATAATTTCAATTCTTACAATGATAGATTGAGATTCACAGTTGAGCATGGGGATGACAATTCTATAAATTTCCTTGATGTTAGAGATATGATATTGGATGATGGTTGTATCAAATTTGACATGTATAAAAAAACCCACGAACTCAGGAAGATATCTAATCTTTATAGAAGATAGCTATAACTCGAACCATCCAATTCAACACAAAAGAGGAATAATAATCGGTCAGCTTGATAGAATTCTTTTTCTCTCACATCCTGAATATCACAAAAAAAATATTGAATCCATGATAAACATTCTTCTAATTGGTTATTCTCTTAATCTTTTCTACAATTAATAATAGAATTAAAAAATTAGCAAGTAGAAAGAATTTATATGAAAATAATATTGTGAACAACATGATTCCGATCACAATACAAAAAAATATTTCACAATACCATACATGAATACAATCTCGGACCAATTTAATACTATAGCGGAAAAAAATAGCGTATAAACTTATGAATACTTTTTGAATCTTTGAATCGTTTCATAAAATTAGATAAGAATAAATTAGAAAAAAATGGAACAATGTGATGTGATATACAAAATAAGTCTTGATTGTGATTCTTCTTATGTTAGTCAAACAAAAAGAAAAGCAAAAATGCGAATCAAAGAACATAAAGCTAATATAAAAAAATTAAAAGATTCTCTCACTGTATTACACAGCATCAGATTGAAGTGGTCACAAAATAAATTGGGACAATATGCAAATGTTAGATATACAACCATTTAAAAAAAAAAATGTCAGAAATGATATTTATTATAAAAAACAAATTGATGGTCTGAATAAGCAGAGTGATACGGAAAAATTAACATTCTTTTCTTTGCTTAGCATAAACATAATACCCCCTACATAATACCATTTTACTCTCTCCTTCGATACATTGAATATATAAAGCAGTGTATGTCATGATAAGAATTCAGCAGAACATCTTAACGAGTATTTTATTACAACAAGTATTCACTTTCGATATTAATCTACATGAGTTGACTGTAACACAAATAACTGTAATTGTTTATAACACGAATTACAAACATTTAATTAATCAAGAAATATTGTGATCATTAGAATCTGGAAATTTCGCGTTCAAATAACAATTAAGTATGAACATTTGGATTATCGGAAAATTTGTAATAAAAGATGATGTTCTTTGGATATATAATTTGGATATATAATATAATTCGAAACTCTTTGCACTAACTAAATATCATTAAATATATGGATAAATGAAAACTAATTTTTAGGTACCATTCTTACGTTATAATTAGACATATTATAAGAAAATAAATTTAGATTAGTCGCCCATTGCGCGAAAAAATATACGAATTGCTTATATACTGAAGATGGTCTAATGTAAGGTCGAAACGTCTATGTAATGTTTAATTATTTGTAATTCAATTATAATTTATTGTAATCAAATATAATTACTCGCTAATGATATCTTGCTTCGTGGTGTGTCTTTATCTTTCTGATTCTTAGTTATGTTAATGTATATAGTATTCGATAAAAAAAATACTTGTTCCAAAAGTTAATCGTAAATAAATGAAAAAGACTTAGAAATTTAATTCAAAAAATGTAGTTTTTGTAATGATAATTTTACTATCTCTTATTACGGCAACATCGTTTTGACGATGACTATCAAATGTTTATGGATAATTTTAGTACTGTTATCAAATGAAAATATTTAAAAATTTTTGGCGCTATTCAATTAGTTGAAATACGAAATGGCTCTTTCAAAACATGTCTCTTTCTTCATGCTTTCTCTCTACTACTTGCCTTTAGTCTTCTTTCTGATTCGGAGACATACTCTGAATGCGATAATTCTTCATACGTTTTAGAAATTTTATAAAAAAGTATACAAAAATAATAGAAACGTTTTAGAAATTTTATACAAATATTATTAATTTGGATATACTATAATAACAAGAAGAAAAAGTGAAAACATGCATTTGAAATGTGGTTTGATTGATAAGATAATCCTTAGTATTTATATTAAGAGAGTCCCAAATCCTAGCTCCAAACATTCTTAGTTTTTTAAAAATAAACAATACTTAAATATAAAAATTTTATCTTTTAAGGGTTCAGAGGTCTCGATGATCTAAAGTTGGTAAAAGACGCTTGTATAGAATGCAAGAGATCTTTGATCCCAAGATAATATTTTTCGTAAAAAAAAGTTATTTACAGATTTTAATATGTCTTTCAGTATTGTTAAGATTGTTCTAAGATGCTTATAAGCATTGAATTACTAGTCAATTTAATTTGTGATATTACGTAAAATTTACGTGGAGTTTATGTTTCGAGATTGAAAAATCATTTTTGAACGCAGTTTAAAGGACTATATATATAGATTACACAGATATATGAATTTATCAAATATCAGTTATGGCAGAAAAATGATTTCCAGGGATAAAATTTTATGTATAAAGTAGTTTCCAACTTCTTTCGTTACATCTCAAAAACTATTTAAAATATTAAAAGATATGTTATCTACAAATGTTTTACAATGAAATTATTTCTGAAATAAGAAAGAAGATCCGTATAAAATATACAACACATACTGTAGAGAGTGCCAATGATCGGTCAAAGTTAGATGTTTCGAATAATACAATATTCTTGATTTATACATTTTAAGATATAATCGCGAGCCATTCAATCATTCGCATATATATGAAAATTAATTTGTCTCAGATATGACTGTGCGCCGAAACGTTTGAACTTTTAAACACAAATAATTTGAGACGCTAGTAAGACCCTCTAAATGAGACCCTATAAATTAAATAAGAAACTTTATATTATTTTTATTTATCTACGTTAACAAATATATTTTTTTAATACATTTTGAAAATATGAATTTTGAAAATAATTATTTTATTATCCGATGCATACGCAATATGAATACAATTCAAATTAATAATATGAACTCGAGTACGTTGCTATGAATATTGTAGGTGATGAAAACACATTAATTAAAACAGTACTTATATCATTTATCTATATCAAAGTATCGGAAAAAGTCAATTGATCTTAAAACATTGTAATATTTAACTTTTTTTTCCTAAAATCTATTTTTTTTGCCAAGTTCTATTACTTTGCCAAGTAATCGACATGATGACTCCAAGATAAGATTTTTGTATTTATAACATTAACTTTTAAACTAAAGAGAAGCTGAGGTTTGAGATTCTTAAAATAAAAGAGAGAGAGAGAGAGAGAGAGAGAGAGAGAGAGAGAGAGAGAGAGAGAGAGAGAGAGAGAGAGAGAG
>NW_012130070.1:2319116-2336455 GCF_000143395.1 Atta cephalotes | reverse complement strand
AGAGAGAGAGAGAGAGGACAAGAGATATATTTTACAATAAACCGCATTTCAAAAAATCGCATTACTTTTGCTTTTTGTAAAATTAATATGTTATTAATGTTCTCAGCAAGATTTTCAATTGCTATGCTAGGACATAGATGTGCCGTAAAAATTTTAGAAATATATGGTAAAGGGAAGCGACAAAATTTAGAAACAAGTAAAAAAGCAAATGAGGTGCAAATA
This sequence comes from Atta cephalotes, assembly GCF_000143395.1. NCBI lineage: Eukaryota > Metazoa > Arthropoda > Insecta > Hymenoptera > Formicidae > Atta > Atta cephalotes. The sequence goes on along the minus strand of NW_012130070.1, from coordinate 2,336,233 downwards.
AAGAACTATATAAAAATTTATATTGTGTTTATTTCCATTTTAATCAAAAGTGATATTCATCCATTGCAATAAAATAAAAATTTTTAATTTATTTTATCTAATAACGTCGAAGATAAGGGATATTGATCTTTCTCTCATCTCATTGTTTATTGCACTTTATTCATATTATTTATTTTTTTGGACTGAACTCTCAATTACAATTATGAAAGCTATGATGCGTTATTTTTCGTTCTGGACACTAATATATAATCATACACTGACTTTTTTTGCTGTACAATTTTTCTAATAACATGAAGATTCTTTATTGATACCAATACAGTTTGATGTCTTGACATTGCGAAGTGTATTTTCATTTGCCATCGACCGTACACAGTATAAGTTTTTACTTCTCTGACGAATTCTATTGTATGCATTTTTTGTGCGTTACTGTTCCGTTCAATTACAATAATAAGACGAAGATTCCTTAAGATCCTTCTTAATTTTATTGATACCAACAATATAATTATTTAATGCAAAGTTTATGTTTAATCTTCGATCGACTATGTTATGTTTTTTACCGTTTGGATATATCTTGTAAACGTTGCTAATGATCCGATCGTGATCGAAATGTTTGTTGTTATTATTAAATTTGTTATTAATGTTATTAAATTTCATAATTAATTTATTAAGACTTTTACTTATCTACCAATTTTTATAGGTCAAAGTTGTTGGATCGTAGACCTTTTGCTTTAACTTGTTTTTAAATTATTAAGTCATTATACTATTGTATATTTTCAAATAAAGTTTATAAAACATAATATACAATAATTTAAAAAATATTTTTAAAATAAAAATATTTACTTTTCATTTCTAGATATTAGCAATTTGATAAAAGATCTATGCTGAGCATTGAAACGTGCAAATTGCATCTAATATCTAATATATCTCGAAACATTTAATTTACCGAGAATTAAAAGATGGAGAAACGTTGTTCTACAAAAATAAAGTTATTATTATTTTTTTTCAATATAATAAACTGATTTCGTTTAGATTTATATAGATTACTGACAAAATTCGATTTATAATTAGATAAAAAACTTTTTTTTAGAAATTTTTCAATCTAAGATTTATGTGCGATATAAGATATTAAATGACATATACATATATAAAACACAAAATTTGCTTACGCTAAGAAAATCCGTATAAGTCAAGTTAGCGAATGAGCAATCACGTTGAGAAATATCTTGATCGTTTGCAGGGGTATTTGCTTATGCAGTCGGTGCCGTCGCAACTTTTATTAGACGCTCTCTGTAACTACAGTTTTACAAGGCTATTAATATCGCATTTAATGCGAGCAAGCCAATGATGAATTCTGTTACGGCGTCGTGAAGATAAATAATGGAACTTCCTTACGAAACTAAATGCGTCGGACTCGTGCATAATGCATTACTTGCAATTCCACGATGCGCAAGTAATTGCGGACGACAGGAGTTAGGTGAATTATTATTCTCGAGGCAGTGGCTGCTACTAGAAACTATTGACGACAGCACTGTAAATGTTCATAGCGACAATTAATCGGCGAATTAATAATTTATATCGGGATCACATAAATTAATTATATCTTCTTATAGACTAAAATAAAAGATCGACAGCTGAAATAATTATAGAACATACGAGAACTAAAAATATCAATTTTATCTTCTAATTTTTTTATTTGAGATTATTGTAAGTACAATAAAATGTCGTTTATCTTCGTCTCGTATTAAAAATTTTTTAAACATCAAATCTTTGTTAATTTTTTTTAATGGTATACACAGATAAGGTATATACAGACATTTTTTCAATCAGATAATTTCTTGATCTTTATTTCCTTTTAACGTTCTGAATGACAATAGTTAAGACAAATATTTTGAAGAAACTCGATGATGACAAATAATCACTGTGCAAATTAAAAGATAATAAATGTTTACGATTGTAATTAAGTTGTTGTAAACTTAAAACAGCCGATAGGTAATACTTATCTTTTCGAATTGTTATTGATGTTGAATTCGATGAGAACTAAATTGTTGTGCAATGTCGTTCTCCAAACATCGAAGCTATCGTTAGTTAATCCCGCGTTTGTCGCGTTTTATTTATCGAAACTCGAAAGTTGAACGATACACAGTCGACGGTTGAATTGAATTACATGTGACTGACATGTCCCAGTGGCACGACAATTCTGACACTCACCGGTCGCTGCAGTTTGTGATGCATGCATCGTTGCGACAAGCATATGGCACGGCCAAATGGTTCCCTTTTAGGGTCACAGCGTGTAATTCACTATACGCGGTTGCGTGACCTAACAATTTGGGGAAAAACAACGGTTGCACGACGCGATCTCTAGATAATTAACAAATTAACAAATTGTTTCGTTTATTCTAGTGGACATCCACTTCCGCAAAAACCTTGTTCGATCGATGCATTGCACTCTGGATTCATATTTTATTGAATTACGTAACAGTCGCGCGAGATTTTTAAAATATATGGCTTGATTTTCTATCTTTTTTCTATGCGGAAAGAATGATTTTACTAAAACAAAAAATTTAAATAAATAGATCTGAAAATTATTTTGTTAGTCTATCAAAATAATTATACAGGAAGCATGGCGAGTAATATTACAATTTTTTATATTCTAGCAACCAACTTGAGCGTTCTGTAATTATTTTAATAATCCAACAAAATTATTTTCAGATTTTTTTTTATATATCTAGTGTCATAGATATTATTAAATTACCAATTGGATCTCAATTTAAATTTCGTTTCGGAAACTAAAGAGGTTTAGCACAATAAGAGAGTATCATGTTATCATGTTAACAGTAATTGACAATTTACCAAGCGATGATGACGGTAATGGCTCTCAAATCGATACTATAAAATTGATTTAGGATTTGATTTTATAGGTAAGAATCTTCCTCCACTTTTAAAAAAGACATTCCTAAGTAGAAAGTGGTGAAAAATCCTGGGAATCCTTTCTTGCCTCTTCAGGATATAACAATTAATCTCAGAGCAGCTTCGATATTGAGAAATCAACATTAATCAGTTTAGCCTTGTGAATAAAATTTTATTAATCTAAAATCAGTAAAGAATTATTTGCATTTGATTGCCTTCTGACGCAATTTTTCTTACATAATAATTGTAATAATATTTGGATTTGATAATTAATTGTAACATTTGAATTTGCTAAATAAAAATAATTTTAATCTCTTTAATCAGTTTGAGTTAATTTTTTATCCTTAATTGTTAATTAGTTTTCTCCGAGTTTTCTTAATTAATCCTAAATAAATCATACCTATTATAGTTAAGCACGAAGACGATTATCCACTAATTTAAAATTAAGTTTATTAAGCCATCGCTGTCAAATGTGACGATAGTTTCAGTGAATCTTATTTGGAAGAATACAAATGTTTAAATTAATAATTGTTATCCAAAGAGGGTGGATAAATCCAGGGATGAGATTTTTGACTTTTCTGGATGTGGAATACTTTATTCAAACAGGGGAAGAGGGGATTTCTAAATAACACAAATATTTTATTTTGTATGTGCGAAATATATCTCTACACATTCTAGTCAAGTATTGCTTTTTGTCAAATCACTCAAAATTTTTTAAAATTTGTCAAAATTAACATATTTTTTTAAATACCTCGAATTCTGAGTGGGATTTAACATCCATAATTCTGGATGTGAACATACCCTCCATAAGAAAGTCTATGGACGAGTCCAAATTAAAAAGATTAAATAACAAATTAAACAGAAATATGTAGTTTAATTCTTAATTTCAATTTTTTTTGCTTTCTAAATGAAATAATCTCAGACTGAAAATTCAAACAAAATTAACTCTAAAATATTCCCAAATTAACTGTTACTAATCATAAACTGTTCTCAATTGAATTTGAAATTAATTACCTTGATGAGAGCCTACTGATGAGGACCCGAACTAAGGATCGAAATATATATACATTTATTACTTTTTTAATAAATTGCATTTAAATTATACTCAAACATCCTGTGTTAGCTTATATCGGCATTACTTATTATTTTAGATTTAATTATCTTAATCATATGTAAAGATATTAAGAGAGATATTAAGAAAGATATCATGTTACGTGATCCACGTTGCATTAAATTCTAAATTTTTTCAAAATTAATTCTTGTAATTAAATATATTGATCCACAAGGGATATCTTAATTCAAAGAACATTGTTTTACAACATTAGTTAAATTTTCAGATATTTCAGCAAAATCGTTTTTTCCGTAATTATTTTTAAAGAAAAAAAAATAAAAGATAACAAGCTCCAAGTTTAAAAAATTGTCGTACATATGCATTGAAGCAAATTGCATTTTCACTATCAATCAATTTGCGAAGCTTGACGTATTCTTTCACATTAAACAAATATTAACCTGGGAATATAGTTACCTGAGTTGATTTTTACATACCAACAGCGAGAAAACAAAGCTTATTCACGATAATTTTCTTTACTGGTCAAAAATATATTATACCTATTTTTTATTTTTTTTTATTTAGTAAAATATTGAGTTTATATATATATATATATATGTATATATATATATATACACGGAATGTTTTTAAATAAGTGCAAAACATTTTAAAATATGTTTTTTTTTGTCACATTAATTTTGCGTATAAGCATATCCATTCTTGAAGAATTACACTTGGTAATTATTTACATTAGTGGACCTCTCTCCAATGACCTTGACATATATTGACCCTGAGTGACCTCCAACAAATTTTAACCATCGCTCGTTTTTCATTAAGAAGTTAACAGTCAAAGTTAATAACTTTATTTCCCTGTTTTACATGAAAAGTTAACTAATTCTAGACAGGGAGAGAGATATGAGATGAACCTATTAAAGGAATACGATTTTTCATGCGAAGTGTGGAAAATAATTAATAATTACTATTAGTGGACATTTTCCACTAATAAAAAGAATATTTATTGATATTGACTTAAAAAAATAAAAACTTAATTTTTACCTCCCTTTTGAAGGAGTGTAACTTCTCAAGAAAGAATATAAGAGTGTATACATATATGTTTATATGAAAAATCTGTCTTAATTTTAACAAAATTTTCATCTCTTAAAATTCTTTATTTTTATTTAGAAATTCTGATAATGATCTTAAATACTAGTAAACAGAATCTCGCGATGCTGTTTATTCCCAATTTCCCACTCTAAGCGCTACGCGTCGCGAGGAGCAGTGTCGTCTACGCTACCGTCTAGAAGCGTCTACGTTCAAGAAGATGCTATTAGCATTATTTGCATCATTCTATCTTTGTTTTACGCCTAATAAATCATGAAAATAGAATGATAAATGAGGCATCATAGCATAGTAAAGAAATAGAAATGAAATATAATTAATATAACAAGAGTAATAATAGTCGTATTATTGAGCACAGCTGAAAATTACATGTGTATTTCTTAAGCCCTATAACAATGAGTCATTGTTATAAGTCTTTTAAGAAATAATGTGCATATAATTTGTATTTTTCTACTATATACTCAATAACACTATTATTACTTGTATTTTTATTTGTATTTAATAAACCTCTTGTTATGTTAAAGAAAGAGACACTATTTTCATCATTTATTAGACGTAAAACAAGACAAAGAATGACACAAATAAAATTAATAGCGTCTCCCCGACGAACGTACTTTTAGATTGTAGCAACGCGGGCACGGCGGCGTAGACGACACTGCTTCTCACGCGGAGCTTGGAGTGGGGATAAACAGCAACACAATCCAGATTCTACTAATAAATTGTAAAACAATCAATAATATACAATATGTAATTAATAAGAATGATTTTTAAATGGGGTGTAAATATTATCCCAGCAACCATATTACAATAATATTGCCCATACTGTTCTATCCTATAATTGTTAATGACAGTGCCGACATCATTACAACGTTGCTGCGCAATGACATAACGATATCGACACTTCTTGTTAAAAGTTACAGAATAAAGCTGCAGCAGATGAGACCTTTGTGAAATAAAAAATTAGGTGACTATTATCAGGTAAAACAATATATTAAATTAACGTATTTATGCGTCTAGCAGACAAATAGATGCATATCGTTATTAAGTGAAGCAAAACGGGATAATTAAGATTCGATTTTGAATAAAACTATTATATTTTTAATGTAAAAGAAACAAAATCTTTATTTTTAACCCTTCATAATCAATCTTTGAAATAATTAACAATAAATAGGAATATTTTTTAATTATTTGGTAATATTAATAATTAACTTTAAAATAGTATTTCTTCTCATCTTGTCCCATAGATAGGATTATTAAAAAACAGGTTAGTAAATACTCTATGATGCAAGGTAAGATTAAGAAACAATAATTATAAATTTTGCATTTCAAAATAACAAAATAATAAAATTAAAATTCAAAGTAATAAATTTAGCTAAAATTGTTAGGTGTATAATTTTCATAGAGCTATAGTGCAGTATTAAAGGACAAATTATGATATAGATAGAGGACTATTTACTTACTGTCTCATTAGCGTGAAAGATATTTTAAAATATCAAGCTCGCGATATTCAAATCGAGTTTACACAATTAGAAGCGATGTGAATCTCGTACTGCACACAAGGACTCAGGGTCGTACTCAAAGGAATTACTTCTCGGTACAACTTGAAAAACACACGTAGGAAACGAACCTCGTCACCCTGGGTAAATTTCTTCCCGACGCTAATTTCGCTCTCTCATGCACATCCAGATATCCCGACCAACCACGGGCAAAAAAAATGCGCAATGCAAAGATGAATTATAATAGGGTCTGAAGGAAGTTCATCAGCGCGCTAGGGCCAGTTACGAATTACGCCGCTCGAGCTCGGAGGAAGCTAGCTCCGATTGAGTTCCCGACGGGGTCAGGAAGAATCACAGCGAATAAAATGAGCGAGAAAAGGGAGCACAACACCATTAGTATAACGAAACGAGGAAGCGTGCACTGAATTCAGATTCCAGTCTTCCTCGATTGTCCTCCTTCCATCGTTTACCCCCGCGTCGGTCTCTACATCTGGTCTCTTCTTCGGTTTTCCTCGGCGCGCTCTGTTAACACTCGTAATGGCACGGTGTGCATTTCACCAAGGTTGTACCCTACTAGGTTTTATTAGCGACAAAAACAGAGGAAATTCATTTGCGGATACGAGACGAAAAATTTTGCCGCCGTCATCACCGCAATGCGATAACGCGGCGAGAGGTTTCTCACTCGGTCGATAAGACAACTGTGCCAAGCGATTAAAATTAATTTAGACTTTGGGATTCCAATGGACGGAAGGAGACTAATGAAGCCCAAGTTGAGCCTGGATGTGCCACACTAAAATGAATAATTTCACAAATATGAACACTTGTAAACAAATGAATATAAATAAAGTAGAATATAAATATAAGGGAGCATAGGTTTTTTGATTAAAAGAATTGTTTGGAAATATTTCTCTCATATAGAAACGACGAATTTTGATATTTTAATCATAACTTTATTTGGAATTAGAATATATTATAAATTTATAATATTGAGCACTATATAGTTAAGCATTATATAGTTTATAAGTACTATATAGTTAAATAATTAAATCAATAAATTAAATTCTTTTAATATTTTCCAATATGATATTATTAGCGAACTAAATTCAGATTAAAATATAAATCGATAATATATAAGATACATTAAATCTATCTCAAATTAAATCATATGGTAGGTAATAATCTTGTCTTAGATATTTTATCATTCATTTATATCAATAATTAAATAAAATATGTGCCACCGAGGACAACACATCTATAAATTGAAAATGATGATGATTTGGCAAATAAATGGCCAAAATCGTTAATTAAAATGAAATTTATGTTTGAACTAAATTAAAATGCTCGTTAGCTGTTAATTAGGTTATAGAAGCTTCTCTAAAATTTCGGATGCAAATCTGCTTTATTTCGTTTGATTTTAATTGAGAATGTAGAATTATAATCCAAAATTATAATTTACAAGAATGTTTGAATTTTGCAGATGTAAATTGAAGGAAGATTTTATAAAATTGCAAGTATACTTTATCGCTATTAGGGCTTAAATTAATAATAAATGTTAATAAAAATGTTTCTATATATATATATATATATATATATATATATACATAAAATTAATACTTTAAATCTTAGAAACAATCAATTGAATCAATTTAATTTAATTGTATTTAAGTAAATATTAAATCTTGAATATATTTATCTTAATTCTATATACATCTTATTTAAGTAAATTATTTCTGCACTAAATGGATTGCACATTCGATTTAGATTTACATAACACATTTCTAGTACTTTTCAGTGCAAATTGATATATAAATAAAAATTTCTTTGTTTTTTCAATAATACAAGTTTAATAAATTTTCCAATCTATCGCAATAAATTGAAGCGAAGTTTCTTCGTATTTTCTTGAAAATAATCCTATTGCAAAATTTTGTCGCTGAAGATATTTCAAAATCTCCATTGTAATCTGTCTACAATTAAAAATTAAATTTAATTATTTGTATTTAACAGTCTTTTGTAATATAATCCGAAATAAATTTTGAAAAGCTGTGATAAAACGCATCGCTATTATATATTAGACAAATATTCCTGATTGAAATGTGCATACTTGTAATACCCGAATAAATTTGTTCGAAACCTCAATGCTAATATAAAAACAGTCGCAAATCTCTTGCAAGAATGAATTCATATAACTTATAACTCTGTATTTAAAACACTTTAATGCGTAATACCAAACAAGGTTCACATTTTTTTTAATTGAAAAAAATTACACGTGTATGGTAGCCCAAAAAATTTTGTGAGATTTTCGTGTAAAATGATATAAACGCTTCCGTAATTCGTGATAATTCATTTACTACGCGTAATACATGTCACGTTTCAGGATTAATACGCGAGTAATTTATTCGCCAATCATTTCATAGTGACAATATTTACCGGCTGTATTGTGATGACGCGGGACGAACTTGGAGCTAGTTCGACAGTTAATAATAAACTGCGATAAACATATTGATCCGCGCAACCAGTTACAATAAACGACGTGATCGTATCAACATTCCATTTACAACTCGCCGATCATTTTATTAAGTTATCAATTAGCGCACATTTTGTTCACTTCTATCGTAAATCAATGCGGTAATAATGAAGTATTTTTACACTGTTGTTACACCTGAATCATCAGATTGCTTATCTCGTCAATTAAAAATTTACAATCACAAAGAATGTATCAACAATGAAAACGCCTCTAAATTGTTGCTATACGTAATTACGAACTTTGTTTTATGATGATAATGATATTTACAATGAAAAAATGTTTGTTGTACATATATTTTATAAATAGGATATCTTTTTTTTCTATAACAGACCATTGTTGAAAAAGAATTGATGCACATATCTAAATTAGCAGAATTGGAATAATGGTCTAAAGCCGGAACTATCGAAAAAAATCCAGGATATATATTCGTAATTGATGGATTGGAAATTCGTTTTTGGTGTTCATTGTAAGTAAATAAAACTAATAAATGCGAACCATTCAAACGGAGCCGATCAGTCATGTTGTCTTGTCATTTTCTATTTTATAAAAAAAATTCTAGACGCTCATATCGCAACGCGCGCGAGATACAAGAGCAAGACAGAACGGAATATTTATAGATAACAACATTTGTGCTAACGGAAAAAGGGCAAAACTGCGTTCTGTGCAAGAGAAAGACAATAAAAGTATGTAGCGTCCGGATTGGTGCGGATATTCCAGGTCGTCGTCGCGCTCAACCTCAATAGAGAAGAAATCATTGCTAAATCTGATGCGCGTTTGTATTCCAGCCAGTGCATATTGTTACGTTAAGATAGAAGGAAAATACAAGGCAAAGAAACTTCAGACACATGTGATGTTGGACACATGTGAAAGACTTGCGTATCTGAGATTCAGGATATTATTAAAATCTTATTTCCATTGAATGGAAACAAAATATCTTCCTTTTTTTTCTTAAAGTTTCGATTTTCTAGAGAGAGAAGGAAAGAAAGAGAGAATATAAGTATATTATATCCCCGCAAAGAAAGTGACAAAAAAGATGAAATTCTTCGAATTTTGTATTATGTACGGATTGCGTTCTGAATACATCGATTTTTAAAAGAAAAACCAAGTTGAATTAAAATATAAAATAGAAAAAATGAGAAAAATGTCACTAATTAAAATATAGAGACGGTTTTCATTAAATATAGAGAGAGTTTAACATAATACCATAACAAAATTAATATCTATATTACCTACTTTTAGACTTGAAACTTGAAATAAACAATTTGTAATTAGCTTAATTTATATTTAATACTGCCGTAAATAACTCATTTTAAAATACGCAATATATATGATATATATAATATATATAATAATTTTCTTCTCTCTTCCTTAAACAATTTTATATTTTTTCTTGCGAGGATGCGAGCAACGCAATATATTTTTTCCTCTTTCATATATTTTATAAAATATCACTTTTTCCTAGACTAAATTTAAATTTGCTAATAATAGTCGAGAATTAATTAAGCTGTCAGAGTAGTGCATACAGTTTCAGAGATTGGAGCGACACTAACTTAGTACGTAATTCGATGACCACATAGTATAAACGAACATACGCGCTTTACTTTACGTTTGTTTTAAGGACGATCTCAATAACATTATCGTACAATAAACCAATACAATTTTAATTTCTATTTAGATCTGAAAAGAAAGTGTAGATTATTCTAATTCTCATATATAAATTTGAAAAATGTCTGAAACGGTTATTTAAATTAAGAATTACATAAAAATATTAGATATACATATATATATATTTATATATACATAAATATATGTATATATAATATGTATATAAATATATGTATATATAATATGTATATACATAAATATATGTATATATAAGAGATATGTACATAAATTTATGTATATGTATGTGTATATAACATTTATGTATATGTATATAACAGCAATAGAAAAGAGAAATTAAGGTACTCTGGCAAATACGCTGCGTTAAGATTTACAAAAGTCAGAAAAAAGAGAAGGAAGTAAAGGTAATTTTCCCGCAACTATTCTGTTACATGTCTTTATGTTATATTAGTGTTATGATGATTTCAATTTCTTACTGTTAATATTAATAAAATTATTGTAAGTTGAATCGATTTGTCATTGTAATAAATACCGCCATTATAAATTATGATCTACATAAAATGATTATTGTAGAGCGCGTAAAAGACTTAATAGTTATTTCGTGATACATAAATGTAGAGGAATAGTAAAGCATGTTGTATAGCAAAATACAAGTGTTTTGTTCTTGTATTCTTTAGTTTGTTGTCTTGTATATCTCACCTATTTGGGATATACAGCATTTTTAGCGGGCGAGATTTATGCTCAAAACATACAAAGTGCGTAGATTAGATTCAGTGTACTAAATGCAATAAACGCATTACATAAAATACATACCTCACGTAATAATACTTGTAATATATGTAGGAAGATTGCAATTATTATCTATTACTTCATATACATATTTATAATTCTTATTATTTAATAAAATATGTAAACATATTTTATAAGTTATTGTATCATTTTATGTCTTATTTATAAGCATTATTTATAAATTTTTTATGAACCGTATATACCCCCTCTTCTTATGAGTAGCCACATATCCCATCCTTATTGGATATACGGCAAAAATACAAAGATTTCAAAAAGTTTTTTTTTTAATACAAAATATAAGTATTTCGGATTTGTAATATTTTTTTTATAATAGTGTAAAGGAAGCCCGGGCAAAATGGACGTCATGGATAAAGCACCTTTTATTTTCGCTTATCTATCTGAGACTGCGCTATAAATTTCTAGCAGTTGAAGAAATGAGCCGGCCAGCGATGCTATGAAAGTACGAAACGATATATGATTGCGATGTGTTTAATAGAGACACATAGAAAATTGAATGTTTTTTTTTGCAATTTTTCCTTAGGTATGTAGCTTAAATATTATCTAATTGTTCTTTAACCAGTGTGAATGATTTTTCATAAGAATTCTGTGTCTTTAAACGTTCGAGGTTAAAATGCAATATGATTTGTTTACGACTGATCCAGTACAGTCATTGCACCATGAAGGCTGTACTACATATAAAGGATTTGGTAGCTACTTTTGTGACGATTGCTAAGACTGATTCTAATTTTTTAAATTTCATTTGCATTGCTCGAGTGATTCATTTGCTTTGCCCACGAGGGTCGAGGAAAGCGGATGATTTCTCTTTTTTTATGTTTTAACTAAAATATAAAAAACATATTAATATTCAAGTTTTTTAATTTTTTAAAAATTTTATTTCAAAGTTAAGTCCTTTAAGAGATTTATGAGAATAAAAATGATTTCTGATCTCAATTTTAATTGTGTCATTTTTTCTTCTCAATCTTAATACGTCCGCGCTGCCCGGGCTTTCCCTACAAAGTTTTACTGATATAATTCGTTTATCTTAAAAATAATAAATAATATTTAATAAATTAAGTTACATTAAAAATTAATATACAACAGAAAAAATATAAATATTTAAATTGATGCAACAATATATACGTGTATTTAAAGGATGGAGCTATTCCCCTATTATGGAGGATCAGAAAAAAAACAAATAGTAAAGTACAAGAAAATAATTACGGATTATCAGAAATAGTTTTTGTATTAGTCCTAAAACTCTAATGAATACTTAAAATAATTTATATACTTAATATAATTATTATTATTATGTGAAATTTGTTATGACTTAAATAATATAAGGATTTCACTGTTGAAATGACAATGTTTTATCTTCAATCACAAAAGCTTCAACCATGACAGCAAACAATTTTTCTTTGTAGTGACGTGTTTTATAACAACTCAAATAACGTTACTCATAATAGCTTTTTAAAAACGTAAACACGACACATTAAATGATGTTAAATATGTTTGTTGAAAAACAAACGTTATCGCTTATCAGAATAGGTAGTCCATGGACGAAAAATTCCACGATGCTTTATTGTTAATTGAAAATGTGATATATTTTTAATCTATTTGTCAACATTGATACAATGTAAAGATGCTGATAAACTGTGGCAAGTTTGTTCCATAATACGTTGTTGCGATATTCAATCGCTACAAATAATGTTTGTTCATGTATCCATTAAAACTTAATTGAACATCATTTGCAGTAATAAATTAACTAAATCAAAACTATTTATTCGTATATATAATTTGTAGATGTTTAATATTAATATAACAATTATGATTTTGCTACGAAATGTGAAATTGCTTTGAAGTCAGCGTATCCGAAATGGAGAATATTTGTTGTTAGAATACAATAATTGGAATCATGACTTAAATTATACTAAATAAAATTTGATACAATCCAACATTTAATACAAGATTCTTTCGAAAATTGACTGAATAATAATAATTCCCGAAGAATAACGTTGATCTCGGACATATTATTAATCAAGCGAATATATCATCATGTACCCCAGCAACTCTGACGACTTTGCTTGTCTGTAATACAATTTATAACTGTCTACTATTGTAGACTATTGTAGATCAGCGCTGTGTGTGAAGTCGATAACAGCATGTTACAGAGATGCGAGATTTGTGATGGTTGTTACAATTAGCTCTATCTTGCTCTACTGTCAGATTGTGCTCAGGAAACTTTAGACATGCTTAAACTTAGACACGAAGACAGATAATAAATAAATCAAAGAGTAGGACACGCTATCTCTTATCCAACATTTTATACAATAACCTTATGTTATTTAAATACTAAGATGTAAAAAAAAATTAATGTCAAGTTCAATTAAAAGTCTATTCTAAATCTGAAGTTTACTAAATTTAATCTAAATTTGATTACATTTATTCTAATCTAAATCACCAAAATTAAGAATAATAATCAATTGATTGCGTTTCAATTCCGATAAGCCAAATCGCTGCGCAGTTTATAGAACTAAAAATTTGCTTTACAAATGAACATTATCAAGCACCTTGTAATCAAAAATAGGATTTTTTTTCCTTATTTAAAATTAAGAATGTTTCCCGAAAAAATATTAATACATTGAATAATTTATAAACTTTTAAAAGGACTATAAGATTGATTCTCTTGCTCTATACGCGCTAATTCTCTTTGTTACTAAAAGTGCATATCACGAATAATAATTGCGGGAGTACATTTCTGTCGTCCATGTGCAATTTCCGTTAGCAAAGAACCATACGTATAATACATGTATATACGTAATGGATACACACTGAAAGATCATACGTCAGTAGATAATAACAATCTGCACGGAACTGGGTCAAATTCGACGCTCGGATCAGCTAGACTCACTAGACTAATTAGCGTACCCATGTAATGCATTATAAATTCGAATTGTAAATTACAGCACGTGCATAGATTAAACTACAGTAAGCTTGTCTTTTGATTATAGGTACAGTGGCATAGGAGATATGATAGACGAGATAGATAAACGCAAGTGTTGGTATTTGCGTAGAAACGTGAAACTATCTCTCTGATTTAGATGAAATAAGATATTTAGCACATTATACGTCTGTTAGTTTGCTATGAAATGTTTTATTATTTAAGAATCCTGTTCACTTACCACTATTATCTCAGATTGTGACGTTAGAAATTACACAAAAAAATTCTTACAAAATATATTTTTGGAGAAGATAAAATTTTAATAATATTTGAAAACTATGTTCTAATAAAACAACTTATATTTGACGAATCTTGTACATACAACATAAAAAAAACTCTCTTTTTGCTTCATTAGTAATAAATAAGTAATAAACAAATAATAAGTAACTATTCTTAATGCTGTTTGTAATTTTGGACATTGCATGATGTGACATATAATTCATGTTTATTGTTTTTCTTTTTTTAATGGAAATAAAAGAAAAATATAGTAAAAGTCATGGCTCGCAGAAAAACTTAGGCAGTAAAATATAAACAGCAAACGAATTGGCCAATCACAGTAGAGATCATATGCTAAGTAACAAATCCAGTATTTAAGTTTTTCTAGCCATGATCCTAAGTCGATAAACATCGATAGACATTAAGTCTATAGTTACAAATTTTAGATAACACTAAAAATGAACATATCTGAATATAACTGATAATGAATTACGTATAATTAAAACAAAAAATGGAAGTAATATGTTACTTGCAACGTTACAATTTTTTTTTTTTGTAACGGTCTAGTAATGTAACTTCTTTTTGGTAATTTAATGGTAACATAATTAACTTTTTTTTAATTATAACGAATTTTATAGTTACATTTTATATTTCGAACCTCTGTTTTATGACATAATTTTTATATGTTTGATCTTCAATCTTTGATCCGTATTCATAATTCGTTCTTACTTTAAGATTATTTTAAGTAATCTTTTAAGATGCTAATAAGTTCTATGATTGATTTATGATATCTTAAGAATACCTAATAAAAAATTTTTTTATATCTGAATGTATATCAATATGTATAAAAATACATAAACATATATCATTCATAAGCATATACATATAATTATGCATGAAAGATATATGTGTCCATATACCCCCTTTTTTGTGAAAAAAATAATAATGAGAAAATTTCAAAAATAATCAAAACAATTTTTGCATTATGTATTTTAAAAAAATCAAGTTTGGAGAAATAGTAATAGAATTACTTATATATAATTATATGTATGTAAAATTATACACAATGATATATGATATAAATAAATTATAATTTTTTTTACATTTCATCAAACTTGATTTTTTCTGAAACATATAATGCGGAAATTACTTCTTTAATTATTTTTTATGTTCTCTCATTATATTATTATTATTTTTATTGAACTAAAAAGTGATTTTACAAAAAAAAAGAATATATGAATATATAATATGTGAATATATGAATATATATTCATATATAATTACATATTTCATATATAATTATGAATATTTATATATGTTTAGATACATAATATTTATACATATATTTATACATATATATTTATATATGTATATTTATGTATGAAAAAATTTTTATTAAATAATAATTAGTTACAGAACTATATTAATATAAGAACAAATTTCATGAATACCAACTTTTAAATTTGATGGAAGTATGATGCAATGTATTACAAAATTTATTAAAATGAAAAATATCATTTTTTTAACCGAATTGTGTTTTAAGATCGCAAAAATTTAATCGCATGATTTATAAAACTATATAGATACGAATATATATAAATTCACTCTGAAATATTACTATGTATAAAACATTAGCTTAAACTGCAATAAAAGCATTTTGCTTCTTATATTTATATATCTATCTAGTGACATTATTATTTTTTGCCTTTCTTAATATTTAAATAAAATATTGTAAAATTTTTTAAACTAATATTATTTCAACATTAAAAAAGTAACAGAAACGAGTATTTAAAAAGAAATGGTAATAAGTCATTTTTATTTTTTAAGTATCAATAACTTGTAATTGGTAATTATACATAGTTATATTTAAAAAGTAACTTTCCACTCTCTGACCAAAATAAACTATTCACAGTTGTAACAAACTGTTAAATATGAAATAATATAGAAATAAATATAATTTAATTTTTTCTCGAGACAAAAAAATTTTATACATTTTATACATTTTATAGTATATTTGTTAAGTTTATTCTATTGATTGCATAAGTGTTATTTTATTAATAAATATTTCTATTATATAATTTACAAGACATTTAATGTGTATAACTTTTCTCACTTCTGACGTCACAATTAATTTGAGTAGTAATAGTAATGAGTGAACAGGAGTCTTAAATTTTATGGAATGAAGAATTAGGAGTTATTATGTAAAAAATAATTCCTCACTTTAAATAGAACATTAAAATTTTATTTTCATAAATAGCATTTATTTTTTAGGAAAGTAATAATATATTTTATAAAGAGAATTATTTAACAATTAAATTCTTTATCGATTACTATAATTTTGTTAACATATTGTTAATAAAATATATAATAGAACATTCTATTTTTTATCATGTAATT
>NW_012130070.1:2302810-2319029 GCF_000143395.1 Atta cephalotes | reverse complement strand
TAATAATATATATATATATATATATATATATATATATATATATATATATTGAAAAATAAAAAGAGGAACATAATATCTTTGCATTTTTATAATGATTTTCGATTAAACTTAGTTTCGAAGAACACGAGTCTAATCCCAGGGAGATACTACCAGGGAGATAATACCCCCAGCTTTATTCATGCGTGAGAGTGCGGAAGTAGTATGAAAGCGAAAAGGTCGCTAACTGTGACGAAATTTGATGCACTTTTAGTCGGTATCAACAAAGGGAAGTTACATTCCATGCTGGTAATCGCATTTACGGCCGATAAACGCATGTCAGTGCACTGTGTGCGTTATGTAACGATTGCGTAACGAAAGGATATCTGATGCTTGTACCTGACGAAGAGGGCCATGCGAAATCAGGGCAAATTTGACGAAACCGTGATTACGACGCGGTTAGTGCCAGAGTTACACATCACGTTGCAACATCTATATACCGCGATAATCTCTAAATCTACCGAGCGAGTGATATCGCTAACGAAGCTGCGATTCAATATCGCGCACGAGAAATAGTGCCTGTCAAATTCATTATAAAAACAATAAAATAAATATATGTTACTAAGTATCCTAATTAATCATCAAAATTTTTATCTAAATCTTTCTATTTTAAAAGAAAATTATATTATATTTTTTGTTTCTAATACGATTTTTCAGATAAGTGACAAAAAGAGAATATCTAAAATAATAAGATAGAAAAATACAATTTATTTGACTATAATCATTTTTGGTTAATGTAAATATATTGGAAAACAAAATTGTATTATATAAAATGTAATCTATTGTTTAATTTAGATAATAAATAGTATCAATAATGTAGTATTAATAAATAAGTATGTATGATTATATATAATAATATAATTTTCTTGTGAGTATATAGGTCAAGATTGTATAGTCATTTAACACCGAAAATAAAAAAAAGGAAATTTTGAACAGAATCAGATATTACATTCGGCGAAACTGCGACGCGACTCAAAATAGGATTGGATATGTTTGCACTGCAGTAGTTGAATAGAATCGCAGGAATAGGATCGAGCAAAATTTAGGTTCTGTGGAATTAAAACAGTGAAAATCTCTGAGCGTATTCGAAGAACTGCCAACTCGTATGCGACCGGTGATTCCAGTTATCTAAAAGATCTGTTACGGATTATCACAATTGTTTCATTATGCAATTTAAAAAGAAAAAAGAAAGAATATTTTTTATCTTTTTTATTAGAGTTTAGGATTGCGAGCGTTGAAATATGAATTGTATAATATATTCATTGTCGCACTTTGAAGTTATTTATACATCGACATTGTTTTAATCAAATTTGATAAGGTAATAGATTTTTACTTCAAATTTTTGTGCTCGATGAAGAATAAAATTTTTTCCTAAATAGTAAATTATTTATATCTAAGAGTAATATAAAGATAGAACGGGTATTTTTAATTAAAAATTGTCGGAGTACAATGTTACGGAATAAATAATTAACTACAAAAATATCATCTGACTTGATGTAGAATGAATTATTATATTTGGAAACATCTCATTCGAGTATGATCGTATTTGGAGGTACCGCTTGGTACGTAATATCGGAAACGCAAAAGGACGAAATACTAGATTCTGATCGATATTACAGTCTCATTCTATGAAATTACATGATGCTATAAATATATTTCCTCTTTATCCAATCCATTCTGTTTTAAATTCCTGTTTTTATATTTCTAAGGCACAAAAACGCATATCGCAAATATTATTGTAGCATCTAATCAATGTACATACGTTTAAAAGATGCATTGTATAATTATTACATACTGCCATATTAAATTTTAAGTAAACAATATATCAATGAGAAACAAATCAGAAATTGTAGTTTTGACGAATAAACTAATCAAAACGTTACTATCAGATGTGCATTTAAATATATATTACTATTAAATACATTACTATTAAATTAAAAGTATTCAATTAAATTAAAAATATATTCGGAAAGAATATATATTTGAAATATTTGAAATGATTTTTTTTTAATTAAATATGTCTCATATCTCTTTTAAGATTTTTATCCTGCAAATGACTATGTTAGCTTATTGTTAGCTATTTTAAGTGATCGGTTATTTCTTATCTGAATTTGCTTTAAATTTCTTTTTGTAATTTAAATCTGATAGCGAATGTTAAAACTTCTACGTCGATTCACCACTATTATTCCAAATTGTGACATAAGAAAGTATACAATGAAAATTCTTGCAAAATATATTAATGAAAAAATGTTTCCATACAGCAACACTTACAATAAAATCGATTTGTAAAATAACTGAAAATTCTCTTTTTGCTTTGTTAATTATATTTAGAAGTAAATTATGCATAAAAACGAAATAAATTATGGTCATAACTATGACCATGAAATTAATAACTTATGTATTAAAATATAAATATGATTTTAAATATGATTTTTCTTCAAAATACGAAGATAGTTTTTGATATGTTTTATAAATCTAAGGATAATGTGAATCAGCCGAGCCGATACAGATTAGACATGTGTAAATTCATATATTTAATTCATATATTTGTAAATTCATAATTCTAGAAAAAGATTGCTACTATTGCTGTGCAGGAGGACACAGAATTTTTAGATTCATTGTATGATGATCTATTTAAAAAGGTTTGATATTTCCATGTTTTATTTCTTTAGTTTATTAGAATGTATATATGTATTGTATTTATTTATTTATTTATCTATTACATTATTCCCGCCATATTACCAATGACAATCGTTTTTGAACTCTGATAACTCTCTTGAACATCTTGGTATTAACATATTTTAATTAACAAATCATCGTTAACATTATTACGTAAGTTCTTTTTAATTGATTTTATTTATAATTTATTTAAATAACTTATTTGAAAAACCTTTATTAAATTACAGGCAATTTGAAATGTATGAGTTGAATATTTTATTGAATATTTTAGATACGATAGATAACATTGTAATCATATTATAAATATATGTTAATGATACTCCAATTTCACATCTTTCATGTTCAATTATACAGAATTTGTTACCTATATCAATCGCATTATACAGAGAAAAACTCAATCGAAAAGATTGACGATATTATATCTGTAATCTTTTTCAAGAATTAAATATCTGAATTTACACATCTAACCGGTGTTAGATCTTATTGGCTGATTCAGACACATTTATCCTTGGATTTATTCGTTGAAGCCAGATTGATGCCAAGATTGATAATTAGTTTATAAATCTATTTTATCGATGCAAATGTTTATTTTATTGAAAAGTTTCTATTCAAATATAATTTGAATAAAATTTTACTATGTATTTTCTCTCTTTCAACGTCATAATCGGAGATAATGATGATGAGTGAACTCCTAGCCTTAATACTAGAAGAACCGGGAGGTCATTATTAACCGTTTCAATTTTTTAGATTAATATTATATTTCTCGTGTAGATAGGATAAAAAATAAGATCTGAAATTCTCTGATTTTTTAATAATTATGTCTTTATACTGAAAAATATTTCATCTTTTATTACTTTTTAAATTTTCATAGTAATTTATTCGTTTGATATTTTAATGAATAAGAAACGTTGATATATATATACTTCTAATGTTAAGAATAATGGTTGCAGCGCAACGGATTTATTTTCGAGAGGATATTAATTAAGTCACTTGTAACCTGCGCCTTATTGCGAACGTGACATATTTTCACGTGGTACTTAAGGGTCCCTGCCTTTTCGCACGTATATGCGGTTCGGCGTGCTCAATTAAATCGGCCCTCTTCTCGAGAGGCGGGAAACTCGAAGTGACAGGTTTAGACGTTTGAGCGTGATCGTGGGATCCACAAGCGCGGCTTGCTTGCTGTTTGAAGAGTCTCGCGCGCGCCTCGGGCTCCATTTGACTGCATTGACGATTCGCGTGGTGTAGTTTATCGGGGTAAGTTTCCGCCCCACGCGCGCGCGCGGTGTGAAACTTTCGTCGAATAATCCGTTACGAAAGTTACCGGGCGTAACGTGCACGGAATTTCCGTAAATACGGATAATCGAGAAACGTGCCAGCTACTGCCGCTGTGTTTCTCTTTCTCTCTATGCGCGCCACATTCGAGGCCGCCTCGCAGCTCGCAGACGCGATTCAGAGCTGCTGTTCCCTTCCTCTCTTCGGTCGATGTCACATCACATGACCACGACTGCCAGCAACGATTGACATACGCAGAAATGCTTCGACCGATGTTTGCGGTATGACACAAAATAAAATTTCACGGCGCGTTTGTCCACGAATTCGATAGACGTTTTCGTTGACTGGATAGACTTAAAGTGAAACGTGCCATGAGAAATCAGGTTAACGAAAAAAGTGGAAAAAACAATATAAAGCAGTGTCGAACTTGATTTCGAATATTTTGATACTTGGCAATATATATAGATAAGATAAAAGTTTTTCTTTATGATACTAATATAACTCGTACATTGTTTTTAAAAAGAAATATTAAATACAAAGAAGAAGAAGGAAGTATATCACAGAAATAAACCAAAAGATATATACAAATTAAAGTCCTAGATACAATGCGACAAGAACTGCGCGAACTATATAATTGTCGTCTCCCGTTGCACAATGCTGTGAAAGAAATAAAAAAGGCCAGTCAATCTGATCCCATATATAGACTATAATACTCTTCTCTCTTCTTCAAGATTATAGTATATATTAAAATAAAATAAAAAATCTTAACACTAATTAGTAAGCGAAGACATAGAATTCTAACTTGTCGGAAATTTATCGTTATTGTCTTATTTTGTGTTTCTGTGTACATTGACATATTATTAATTCTCGAATGTTGGATTCCTTTGTTTCTATCGCTAACGTTATCGTCATTTCTATCGTTATCGCTCTTGCCTCATTGTGTTTACGATTTCAGAAATAGATAATTTTGCATTTATTAATATAGATAGTATATTAATATAGATAGTATCACTTCCTTAATTCAAAAGTAATTTAACTTTCTTTGAAAAAAAAGTTTTTTTTCAACTTGATAGGAAATTATTAATTAATCAAATAATATCGACAAAAAAAATATATGTTTAACATGATGAAATATCATTTTCGTTTCACAAAAAATTAAAAAAATTTTCTTTTTAAATTGCAATTGAAATCTTTTTAAATTATAATATTTCGATGATTTTTTTAGGAAGTTAATTTAATTTTTAGACGATGGACAGAATAATGTTTAAGTATATCTATTTCATTCATATATCCTTAAAAATGATTTCTGAATTCAATGCTATTATTCTTTGATTTCTCATAAAATAGAATCGATATTGGAAACGTTATATATTTATTGGAAAAAGAATATTTACTCTTAAATTAAAAATTCTTAAATTTATAGATTAAAAATATATCCAGCTTATCGATTTCGCTTCAAATATTATATGACACCAACCATTGCGCATTATGGTATTAATATCAGGTAAAGATTTATTCTAAACGTAAGAATACATAAATTTAAATTTATATGTGTTACTTTTGCAAGAAAAATCAATTGTTTAGCGAATTCGATGTATTCAGTCTGCACTCGGTGCATATTAAAGTCATCATACATAAATTAACGTAAAAAAATGTATGTTCAATATTAAATATAAAAACAGATTAAATCATAAAATCATCAATACATTTTATTGTGCTGTTAAATAAAATTTGTATTTTATAATTTGAAATATTTACATTTCACTTTTACAAATTAATAGCACAACAGCTTCAATATGTATTATATAGTACATTAGTGCGTTCAATTCTGAATTCGCTATTATTTAATTCAAAGGAGGAGAAATTATCAATCTAATTTTTTTAATAATTAATGTTTTATTTATATACTACATAAGATTGCGGTAAGATTAAGTACAAGAATTTTTTTTCTTATTATCAAAAATCCTTTCTGAGAGGATAATAATTCGAAAATCATATTTTTTTAGTTACATATGTCATTTTTGAAGCAAGGAAGCGATATAGAAAAATCGAGTTCGAATAGTAAGCGAATATAATAATTGTGAAATAATTTGCTGATGGATTGTTTAAAGAACTGTCAAAACAACAATTTTTTACGTTTTACTTCTCACATTTTTAATTATGTACTTAGCGAATAGGTATAACTTTAATTAAACAGTGGCAGTGCTCAGTGCATGCATTATCTCGCGAGATACTATTCCCCATGGAACGAAAAATAGTTTAGCGTCCTAGACACGTTTCAGAATGTTATTTTCACAAGCATTTTACTCGCAACCTCTTCGAGCCTCTGTACTTCCGGTGCTCTCTCGTTCTTACCAGAATTCTTACCCGGGGAAAAGGCTGGTGTGTTATCGTAATCGTCGACATGGTGGAAAAAGGTATCTACCGTTATGTTTTCCTTTATTCCGTCCACAAGGGGACGTCACTTCGCAGAAAGATGAAGAAAATGGGCTCACGACATTCTCATTTATGCTACTTCTTCGAGGTGTTCTTTCGCGATGCGACATTGCGCTATCGTCGCGCCTTTTTCCGGCTTTTTCTCTTTTATATGATAAAACAGTCCAATGAAGGACTATTCTCAAGAGATTTTAGTGAAATATAATGAATGGAATTTTCATTTAAAATCCGTTCACATTAAAAATAAACGGAACGAACAAATGTATTTGCCAGTGGCGCATCAAACATGACACACTGTTTAATATTTATTGTAAACAGATTTTTATGTGTTTTAATAAACGTCTCAAATAAATCATTTAATCGTAAGACGGAAATCACATTAAAATAAATTACTTTGTTAAAATTAACAAATCTTTTTTAAACTTTTTGAAGGTGGCTTAATAATATAAACATACATTAAGGAGCGTATAGTCATTCAAGATGTTTTAAGAGATAAAATAATGTATTTCGAATTAATACGTTAAAACATAAAATTTGTAAATGTTTCGGTCAAGATTTGATCATCATCAGTACAATAGCGCATCGATGTTACAATTAAATTAACTTATTATCTTTTACGTATATCTTTACTTCGATGTTACGATTTCGTTAAATGCAAGTTAATATTTGATTATCACAATCGTTTTGGTACATAATTGTTGAAATATATATTAATAGTTGTCTGGCCAACACAGGATTTCCAGATTCTATTTCATAATGAAAAAAATTATTTTTAAATAATTATTAATCAAGATTCTTTTTTTTAATCAAGAAGAAAAACATTTTTTTTTTAAATTATTCAAACACTATTGTTACAGGTTGAATTTTTTTTTTAGATTATATAATTATGACTAACATATCCGTGTCTTTAAAACAAAGATCCTCACAATTTTTGTATAAAGTAAAATTATTTGTGTAAACTAAATAATGACACGATGATAGAAGAATTCTTTTTGATAAAAATTGAAATATTGAGCAAGCCGTGTCGAGTGTCAATCTTTTATACTTGTGTGGACGGAATTGTAATAGGAGAGAGAATAATTCTTAGAAATGAAGGTATGTTTGTCAATTATGGGTAAAAAGATGACAAAAAATCGATCTATATCACTTTGCATGTTTAATCCAGAACTTTGTCTTTATATATATATATATATATATATATATATATATATATATATATANAAAATATATTTATATATATTTTATATATATATATATATATATATATATATATCATCTCTGAGACTAATCTTCTAAAATATGACTGCTCTGAATCAAAGACCAGTCCATGTTGTTATTATCGTTATTATAATCAAATATGGTGGTGAGACATTGTGTTTTCAGGCATATTTCTTTCTAATATCTTTGTTGGCGATCTTGCTGCGTGGAGGATGGATTTGTGGTGGCACCATGCGATCATCGTCCAAGCGTTTCCCGGTATGATTGTTTCGAGGGCATTTGGTCGAGAAAAATGAGATTTTTTCTGCTTTCCAAACTTTATTTGAACAGATGCGAATGTGTTTTACAGTAGATGCGGAAAGGGTCACGGTGCGGTAGCGCGATAAAAGTCTTTAGCATGAGGCGAGACGCGTGCTATCGATGAGACCGTTGGAGCGGCCATGATAATTTGAGTGTTGCTAATCGATTACGTGCAACGCATACGTCGCTTAACAATCGACATCTCGTAGATTGATCGATTCTTTATCGGGGTGATTAGAAGTCATAAACGACATGGTACCAAACACGCCGCCCATTGAAAGGATTAACTTTCCATATGACATACAAACATAAACTCGTTAGCGTAACATAAAACACAAATTTGATAATCAATATCGCATCTAGTCATTGCATTGAAAAATAACGAGGATTAATATCTAAGTATGCAAGCTGAAAAACAATATAACAAATTATTCTTATCTAAAGATAAAAGAGAAGCTTGTGCGAGACATGACAATTGAAGAGTAACAGTTGAATACGCTTAAATCTAAATGATTAATAAAGTATGGATTAGGCTTCAATTAATAATATTGATAGCTTAGATAGTGGCGTCACGTAGGAATCCTTGGCAGTCTTCACAGTTGCAGTGCGTGCGATGCCGTCAGGACCGGGATGAACCTCCTGGACCCGCCCCCCATTGCCCACTAAAGTGGGGCTAAGTTCTGCTGCTTTATGCAGCACGAGTTGGTTAGTTGACAACACAATTAAGTTTCCTTATTAGCCATTCATTTGGTACGTGCTTGTAGAGAATGAAGATACTCATTATTCCACCTGCGCCAAATATGCTGCCGGGTTTGCTCTACGCGTTGCCACTGCAGCAGCCTATTTTTGTTAACGTCGCTCAGATCAACACAAGGAAGACCATTCAAAGCCAACCAAGAAATATCTCAGGCTTAAGTATGGTCATTAGAGTCGCTTAACGATAAGAGGTGCGCGAATTGAGCATCGCTTCTATTTCACAGAGGATCGTTTGCATTTTCTCAAAAATCAAAGTCTGCTCATGATCCGAATCATGCCCATGAGTCTTGTCCATGATCCGAGTCATGTGGTATTTGGCAAATTTTACGGCTGCCTCCCACAAATCTCCAAAATGAGTGTATTAGGCAGGATGAAGCTCCATGAAATTTTTAACTCGAGTAGAAAATCCTTAATCTTGAATTGGACTTGTTGATCATTGTATATGTCGCATAATTCTTGAATTTGTCTATGAGCGCCCACGAAGATAGTCTCGTTATTCGAGTACATCGTGGGTCTATCCCTACACGAAATGAATCGCTTAAAAGCGGCAATAAAGACTTCGGATGTAAGATCACTTATTAATTCTAAGTGGACCGCCTTCGAAGCGAAGCACACAAAAAGCGAAACGTATGATTTGCGACTCCGCGCGTTTCGACGCTTTCCCTCACGTAATAAGAGCGTTCTGATACAGTCTACTGATCGCAGTGAGAGAAAAGTTTAGAGACCTTAATTCGGCTGGTCGATAATGAACCCATTAAGACTTCTGATTGACTAGCTCTAAAACAGGTTATACATTTTTATATTATTCCACGCATAGTGGATCGCAATGATAACGGCCAAAAACGCTAGCACACGAAAGCGCCTTGCAAATTTGCGTGTAAGTTTCGTGTGTGTTCACGTTCTATAATACGCTGAGTTAATATGTGTTTGCGTGGCAGGAGAATTGGATAGCACATTGAACGCGAGATTCGGATTTTTCAACTTTCCGCCAACTCGCATTAGTCTGCCTTTATTTAAGAAAGGAGATAGCGATAAAATATTACTCGAAGTGTTTCATTCATCACAACAATTTCGCTCTTAACTAACGCTTGATATTCGCGATAGAACGCTCGTTGTTGTACCGCAAATATAATTTAAAGCGGCGGATGTTTCAGCGGGGGATACTAATACTTATTTAGCAAGTCGTTGACGATGCAAGGATGAGAAATGGAAGCGGCTACGCGGATTTTCCTGTGTTCAGGAGGATCATTGTTTAAGTGCGCAAAGACACTGGATGGCTAGTGGTCCTCATCCCATTTTAGAAATTCGGGGCCATTTCACCTCTCAGCATTGATCAAGTCGCAGGGATTTAGCTCTCACGACAATATATCGGCAGAGTTGTCGGAGGATGCAACATGATGCCAGTGTTTGATTTCTGTCAGGCGCTGAATTTCACTCACCTTATTTGCTACAAAAACTGTCATCACCGCGAGGGGGAGGTTATCCAGTTTAACACGATCGTCAAGTCCGATCAAAGGTAAGTCGGACATTGCGAGAGGACTCCTTCCAAGGACTTTCTAATCTTGTTGATTAAGCGCGCTAATAGTAAGGCAGCCGATAACTTTAATCACGGTAACGAAACGGTTTTGAGCGGCGAGACTTTGAGTATAGTTATTCAGAGTGATGGTTGTTGAGACTGAACTTGGTGCAAAGGTATATGTAAGCTCCGAACGCTGGCTGGCATCGTAAAATTCGTGCACTTCCACGACTGATTGATGGGTATTAAGTTTAACGCATCGAGAAATTCTTAGTTGATTCAAAGCACTCATCTATGTTCTGAAGACGTGTTTACTCAACGTGTGAATGTCTTGAGGAATAGACTCGTCCCATTGGATGGCCAATTGTCACAAATCTTGCAAGATGAGTTTTGCGATAACAATGACCGGCCCCAGAGGATCGAACAATTTAGCGATCTCGGAAAATATGACCCATTTTGATACAACGTGGGTTTCTGAGTTGAATTTCTGTAACTTTGCAAATTTGCAGAGAAATTGGAACGTATCCTGACACTGATTCCATTGCATCTAGAATACATGAGTCTGTAATATTATCTCTAATGATGACTGGCATAATTATTTATTTCTAATAAGCCTATCAATTCGAGGCCCATTTGCTTAATTCGAATGCTCTTAATTTTAACAGCTAAATGGTTTCATCGCGAATTAGTTTTAATTCGACTGTATCCGCCCCGGTGAGCATGTCATTGAATAAAAATCTAGAAGAACGCATGCTGAATCACGAGTGAATTGACATGCTGCTCAGCACCAAATGCTTAAGGCACCTAGTGGTCCGAAATGATGCAGAAGCTGTACCGTAAGTGACGGTAGTGAGTTCGTATGTATCGATATTAGCAGAGAGATCGTCGCGCCAGAAAATTCTCTATAGGCGCGTCTGAGATGGATGCACTAAAATCTATCGATATATTTTTATGATGTCAGCGGTGATGACATAAGTGAAAAAACGGAAGTGCATCAAGATAGAGATCAAATCTTATTGAACGATCAATCCCGCTAGGAATGCGTGGTTTAACGATACGTCTGCTGCGGCTGCATCGAATACAATACGAATTTTCGATGTTTGCTCAACCGTTTTGAAGACGGTGGGGAAGATAAAACGATATTGGTGATCTTCCGCAATGGGCGTCCCAGCGATGAATATTCGTTAAGAAACACCACGTATTGAATTTTAAGCGTAGAATCATGCTTGAAATGCCTCTCGATCGCTTAAGAGCTGTCTCACGCGAATCGCCAATGTTATTTAATATTTGCTCTCTGACCGAAAACTTG
This sequence comes from Atta cephalotes, assembly GCF_000143395.1. Lineage (NCBI taxonomy): Eukaryota > Metazoa > Arthropoda > Insecta > Hymenoptera > Formicidae > Atta > Atta cephalotes. The sequence goes on along the minus strand of NW_012130070.1, from coordinate 2,307,507 downwards.
ACTGTATATCTACCCTGAGAATTTTTGAAACACGTTGTTTAAAAAGTGACACTCGCAAATATTTTTTTCCATTGTGTAATTATCCATTTTATTGTGTAATATATTGCGCAGATATGTCATTCATTTGCCAGGCACGATTGACATGTTCGTGTAATTCCGCATTGGTTATAGACACGTGAACCTTCGAGGCGATGTGGTGCTGCCCAAACGATTCATCAAAATCTAGCCCAGTCGTGTTTTCTGGAGAGTTGAGTGCTTGTCTGAAGACTTGACTTCAATACATATCAACGCATATCAAATTCTAAAACAACTCCGCCGATTAAAAGATCAATATCTGACGATATAATTGCGGGTCGGCCAAACGAATTGCGCAGAAAATCATATTTATCCCGCCCCGAAAAAACCGCCGGAATTTTATCAGTAATCTGATCAGTCACAATGCATTCGATAGCCATGGTATACGAGTTGAGTCGCGATTGTAATTTGATTCTAGCCACGTGATTGGACATGGTTACCGTGCCGTTGACACCGGAAATCGAGACATTCAATAGGTGCGTTTCTAAATCTTCCACAAATTTCTTGGATACGAAGTTTGCTTGCGATTTGCAATCCAACAAAGCTCAGCACACTTTGCGCGAGTCGTCGCTGTCGCAGACGAATACAACCGCAATCGAAAGCATGACTTATTCGCTGTTGAAGGATGAGTCGTTAGGATGGAGGGAGGAGGGGGGAGGAATTGCCTTAGATGCAACTTCCTTATCGGTATTGTTAGTCGATGACTCCGCTGTTGAAGGTACATGAAGCAGCGTATTGTATAATAGTTCACCTGGCAGACCTTGTATTGACCGGAGGTGCATTTATTTGATGCATGAGAAGGAGAGCGCAAGCAATTGACGCAAAGTTTGCGAATTTCCGCGGCTCTTTACCGGAAGTGTCACAAGTTTTTGCAGTAATAAATGACGTGATCGCTTTGACAAAAGTGGCATTTAAGTTTAACGGTGACCATATACGAAGACTGCTTAACACTTGGCTGCGATTTCGCCTCGACTTTCTTTTTAGGAGTGGTACTAGCCCTTGTAGTAGCCTCGAGCACCTGACATCGATGATGATAAAATCTAACAGTTGTTTAAACGATGGCAGCTCGTTGCCCATTAAGGAAGTTTCCCACATGCGTAACGTGAGTCAAGTTCAGAGGTTAGAATGAGAACGAGAAGATCGTCTCAATGCGTCGAGGGATGTTTCAATGCCTGAAGTGCAAATGTTTCGCTGTCAGAGATCCTTCTGAAATCAATTAAATTTTCTTTTGTCATAACTGGCAAATCCATTATAGTCTTGATGTGAATTTGAACAATTACACCCTTGTTATCATATCGATCTCTGAGAATTGATCACGCGACGTCGTAATTAGCGTCCGACAATTCTAATGAATTAATTACAGCGTTTGCATTGCCGGTGAGAGACGTCCGTAGATACTGAAATCTTTGCATATTTGAGAGCGAGGCGTTGAAATAGATAACCGAGTAGAATGTCGAAAAACGGGAACCATTCATCATATTTTTCGGAAAATGTTGATAAATTTAACTTAGGCAACGTGCATACCACAATCGGAGTCGCGAGCACTTGAGGAGGAAGGAGAAAAGATGGATGTTCGCAATGTCGGCGAAAGGAAAATGAGCTCGCGGATCTTGGAGGATAACACATAGAATGCTTCCTCGAAATCGTTTCGACTCGATCTCATCCAACGATTCTAGACTGCACTTCGTTATATTTCGCCCAATAGTGTTCGAGTTTCGCCTTCTGCTCTTCGAGCTTAGCCGAGTTAATGACGGCAATTGACTCTTCATAAGTTCTGATACGTGTACATGATGCCTTTATGGTCGCGCGCTGTCGCTTAAGTATCGTAGTTTCTGATTGGTCGACCATCTTGAACGCAAATACGAACGTGTGCATGGCAGCAAAAAGAAACTTGGTTAGCAACGGAGACAATAGTCTTCCTTATCTTGTTACGCACGCAATTTATCCTAGAAGGGGATGCGATAAATGTTAGATACCTCTCAGTCGAGCGTTGGACGGAAACATTCCTCTCATAGATGCTGTGTTGAGGACATTGAGGGATGCTTTCCGTTGTCGACTCGATTGGACCTTGTTTTCCGCTATTATCAGGATTCTGCTCGCAAAACATCGTTAATATTATGGATATGATGTAATAATAAGGATGCATCTCTGATGCTTAGACGCGGGCCTTGCGGCTGCTTTTATTGAGCTGTGTGCTGCCGCTGATGCGACGTTTGCCCTGATTGCTGCTACTGCTGCGATATTTGTCTCGTTTTGATGAAATAACCTTGTCTGCCAAAAAAAACTGCTCGTCATTTCACTGAGACCAAATACTTGACAGAATTCGGCTCGAAGGATCAAAGAAATGTTGGCGATCTTGCTGTGTGCAGGATGGAATTGTGATGGCACGGCCATGCGATCACCGTCCAAGCGTTTTCTGCGGTATGATTACTTCGAGGGCACTTGTTGAGAAAAATGAGATTTTCTCTGCTTTCCAAACTTTATTTAAACAACTACTACTACTACAACTACTACAACTACTAACTCAGATGCGAGCGGACGCGTTTTACAGTAGATGTGGAAAAGGTCTCGATAGCGCGATAAGTCTTAGCACGAGGCAAAATGTGCTATCGATGAAATAGTTAGAGCCATGATAATCTGAGTGTTAATCGATTACGCGCAATGCATGCGTTGCTTAACGATCGACATCTCGCGAATTGATTGATTCAGGCGATGTGACTAGAAGCCATAAACGACATGAGTACCAAACAATCTTTGAGTTCTTTTATACGAGTGTTCAGCTTTCTTTTGGTTTGCCTGACATATGAAGACTCGTAAGCAAGGCAATTAATTTTGTACATGACATTCGCATAATTTCCTTTTTTATCTTATCTTTGCCAGTCTTAATAAACGAGCTTAAATTGTTCATAGATTTTGGACAATTCTGAAATTGAATTTTTTTTGTTATGGTTTTGAATTTTTCAGGCATGTTTTTTAAATAAGGAACAACAAAGAATATCGATGCGTTATTGTACTGATGATGGTCAAATCTTGATCAAAACGTCTACAAATTCTATGTTTTAATATATTAATTCGAAATACATTATTTTATCTATTACAACATCTTGAGTTGTGGCTATATGCTCCTTAATTGTTTAACAAATTTTTGTTTTGGTATATCTACAACTATGTATAAGCTTAAAGTCAGATGAATAAGCTTAAATCCGCTGTTTTTTCAGAAAAACACATTTTTTTTCCTAAGAAGCAAAAACAAATTTATTCAAAGTACTTGCTAACTATACATTTTTCCCATCTTTCGGACAATTTGTGTATATCACGCCAAAAAAATTCCTCATCTTTCGAGGCAAACCACTCATCAAGCCATTTTCGGACGTCTTCGAGAATCGAAGTGCCGCTCAGCGAGTGCGTGACACATCGACGAAAACAGTTGATAGTCAGAAGGTGCTAGGTCTGGTGAGTAAGCGGATGGGGTAGCACTTCCCAGTTGAGTATCTCCAAGTAGTTTTGGACCATTGTTGACGTGTCGTGGAGGAAAATCAGTTTGTCATGTCTTTTCCGATAATGCGGCCTTTTTTCACGCAGAGTGCAATTTGATCAGTTGTTGGTGGTAGCGGTGAGCATTAACAGTTTCATCAGGTTTTAACAGCTCGTAATAGATGACACCCTTCTGATCCCACCAAACGCACAGCATCGTCTTCCGTCCGAAGCGATTTGGTCTTGAGGAAGTTGATTGGGCGGAATCAATCCAAGATTTCTTGCGTTTAGGATTTTGAAAATAGATCCACTTTTCATCGCCTGTCATAATCTGACGCAGGAACGACTTTCTTTTTTGTTTGGCAAGCAGAATTTGGCATGTGTTTCGGCGTCGCTCCATCTGCCTATCGTTCAGTTCATGCGGCATTCATTTTCCGATCTTTTGAACCTTCCCCATGTAGCCGTATGGAAATGGCTGCTTGAGAAACATCCAATTGCTGGGCAAGCATTTTTTGCGAGTGGGTATCGTCCTCGTCCAAAAGAGCCTGCAATTGACAGTCCTCAACCTTCCTGGGCCGATTTTCACGCTTCTTGTCACTCAGATCAAAATTGTCGTCATTGAACTGGCGAAACCAATCTCTGTACGTTGTTTCTGATAAAGTATTGTCGTCATAGGTCTCCACAAGCATTCGATGCGATAGCCGATTTCTTCAAATTGAAACAGAAAAGCAAAGCTTCCCGCATATGCTTTTTTTTTAGCAAAAGACTAGACATGAATACAAAATAATTACAAAATAAAAAATGTATGTTGTTGTATGAAATTGCTGATGATATGCACTGGTTAATGTTGATGTCAAACATATAAAAAAAAGTGTGTTGTGTGCCCAGGGCTTTGTACGCTCACCAATGCTACCTATGAGTAAACAGCGGATTTAAACTTATACACCTGCTATAATAATATAGTAGTAATATAGTAGTAATATTAACATATATTACGTATAGATAAGTATACATAATATATGTGTTTAACTCACACACACACACACACACACACACACACACACACACACACACACACACACACACACACACACACACACACACACACACACACACACACACACACACACACACACACACACACACAC
>NW_012130070.1:2299007-2300768 GCF_000143395.1 Atta cephalotes | reverse complement strand
GAGAGAGAGAGAGAAAATTATTTAGTTAAATGCCTGATGTAATAGTATAAAAAAAGAAATGTGCAAGACATAAGTGATCGTATTAAGGACTAATATTAATGCTAATATATATATAAAACATCTTTAAACTATTTTAAGTATACAATATTTATTGCAAAAATATTCTCAGTCAGGATTCGAAATTACTTTAAATTGCATATTAATTTATTCTGTAGTATTATATTTCTGTATTTTCTAGTTTCGTTCTAATTGTAAAACTATATTTTAAAACCAACAAATAATCGGCATGTAGTTTCTTTGACATTGTAAAAATATTATTAAGCACTAATAAATAAAATTATCTTTCTGTAACTCGCCGAATTTAATAAAACTAGGTAGAGTACAACATTTGTAGAGTAACATTTGTACAAAAATAATAGACAAAAATAATAGAGTATTTTTGTATTTTTATGCGGCAGTGCGATGCAGATTTAAGGCAAACTACCCCTTATAATGATAAGCAGGAGTACTTAATTTCTTGTACATATTTTATCTTACTGTATTAAAGCTAATTCTAAATTTTAGAGATATTATGAGGTTTTCATGTTTTCTGAAAGCAAATCCAATGTAAAAATTACAGAATTTAAAATAGCGGATTCAATATGGCGACTTGTTGAATCCAAACTATCTTATACGCTCTTTACCGAACTCAGGAAAAACCAACGAGAAGGCGAGAGTCTATTTCCAACTTTTTGTACTTTTGTTTTTTGTTATTTTTCGACAAAAATTATGTTTTAATAATGTTTTCATATAATGTTTTCATATAATGTTTTTTGGATTTTTCTTATTTTTTTAACAATTACGCTACTTCTCATATTTATTTTTTTTTTATGTCTATTTTTTTATTTCTATGCTATATATTCTTTGCAGAAATGATATTCATAGAAAAATTCAAAGATTTTTGCACACCAAGCGCACTTTACGACTATAGTGTATAATACGCAGATGACTTCATAATTTTTGAAACAATAATCTACTGGATTATCAAAATCAAATGAAACCATGAGAGAAATCACTTGATTTTGATAATCCAATAGATTATTGTTTCAAAAATTGTGAAACTATCTGCGTATTATGTAATAATATAGCAGTCGTAAAGTGCGCTTGATGCAAAATCTTTGTGCATACAAGAATCGAAATAAATCCATTTTTTATCGCCAGTCACGATACGCCACAAAAATTATTTTTCTTTTGCCTAGCAAAGAAGTCACGATAGACAATTGATTCAAAATGGCATTTTCGATCAACTGTGTAGCCATATCCCTTCCTTATAAATTTTTCCCGTAAGTTTTGAGACGGCCAGTAACAAAGTTGAAGTAATATTTAACGCTTTCGACAACTCTAAAAGCGTTTGAATTGGATTGAGCAATTTTTGCAGCTTGACATCTTCAAATTTTTTCGACTGTCCGGGACATTCTTTATTTCTCACGTCAAAATCACCGTTTCGAAAGCATTCAAACCAAACTCTACATGTTCTTTCTGATGGAGTTTTATCACCATACATTTCGGATAAAAGCGACGCGTTTCAACTGCGTTTTCTTAAGGTAGTAATGAAGATGCATATTATCGGAAAAACAGCTTATTGCGGTTCATTTTCAATCGATTGGAAAAAAGACAGCCTAAAAATGGCCAAAATTGATCGGACATCTTTAAAACTTTTAAAAAATACAGTTATCATTTTGAAAGTCTGTACATTCATGAAAAAAAGCATATTTACCCAGG
>NW_012130070.1:2297753-2298987 GCF_000143395.1 Atta cephalotes | reverse complement strand
AGAGAGAGAGAGAGAGAGTGTTTGATAAGTAACGATAAAACTCTCCCAGGGAGCAAACTAATTAAGTCGAAAAGTACTCTAATGTTTTACTATTTTCACAATAGTTAATAAGTTATCAATTACTAAAATTCACCGAATATTAATTTTTAATATTAATTATAAAATGAAATGAGGACAATTGAGAACAAATGCAATTAACTATAGAGTATATCTATTAACATATATTATTACATAAAAGTAATTATTTTGTACATAATTTCTTGGTTTACAGTACGTACGAACATTTCGACTTATATTTAAGTCATCCTCTGTGCATACAATAATAAATTGAAGTCATTGGATTCCTGGTGGTTCTGAGTAATTTGAACATTATATAATTTGTACAATTTGAACATTGAGAATTAACTAGCTTTGAGATTGTTAAGATGAAGTATTGAAATTAAATTATTTTTAATAATTTTTTTATTTAAGTACTATCAATTTTATAGAAAAACAGCAAGAGAAAAAAAATTTTTTTTTTCATAGAGCTCTAAGAATTTTTTCAGAATTTTTTGTTAACTTTTTAGTACCGAATTTTTTTATTGGCAACTTTTTTTATCGACATGAGAAAATGCAGTACTAAAAAATTCTAAAAAAATTCTCAGAAATCTATGAGAAGAAAATAAACAATTTTTGTCACTTGCTGTTTTTCTGTAAAGTACTATAGATATCTGAGTAAAAAATTATTGGAAATTAATTTTCGGCGATTTTGAGGATTAATATCTTGTTAACTATTGAGAAAATCGTAAAATAGACTTTTCGATTCAGTTTAATTCGCTCTACCCTATGGCAGAATCTTATCGTTACTTATCAAACACTCTGTATATATTTATGAAATATTAAATATATTCACGTACACTGTGAGTGAAGAGAATTATATTCGAGAGTCTTAAAGCCCAATTATATTTTTTTAATTTAAGCACATTATGCGCCAATTATTTGTCTTGAATGGAAGACTACATAACAATAAAATTAACAATTTAATCTTTAGTATACACGATGATATTCTGGTCTATGATATATTGTTCATGTTCCGAATTAATTTGCATTACTTTTACAAGTACCATATATAAAAATTATTAAGTGATTCCTACATACTTTAACATCTTTAGAAAATATTTATAAAATTGTGTATTTAAAAAGGGAAGAGAGAGAGAGAGAGAGAGAGAGAGAGAGAGAGAGAGAGAAGTAAATT
>NW_012130070.1:2288823-2295280 GCF_000143395.1 Atta cephalotes | reverse complement strand
TTTTTAATGCAAAAATGAAAATAAGAGGAACAATCTCCATCCTTGATGAAATATTATCCAAGGTATGACCCTGGATAATAACATTCAAGAGATTTTAATCATTGGTTAGATCAATAACTTTGGGTAATACTAATTATGTAAGTATAGTATATACTGTAACTCTCGTCACCAGTTACTAGATTCTGTAACCAAAAATAAGATGTTCCATTAAAAAAATTAATTTGACCTTGACCTAATGTTAACGATGGCGAGCCAAGGTTAAATAGATGTGATCAGTAAATAGATCTTTTTAAATCCTATAACTTAAAACATTTTTCTCAGAAATGCTTTGTTTTCGAGATATTTGACCATCATTGGATTTTTGACACATTGTATATATATTCGTAGCTCTTCCATTTAGTCTTATAATATTTCATAATCAAATGTGTTAAATGTAAACATTCCATTAATTTCGAAATCTGTTATCATTCATTAGACACAAAATGAGTATCTTTGCAAAGCATTTAAACCTATTTTATTATTTTTGGAAGATTTTTCAAGTTTTTCTAGATAAATAAGCTTTTTTTCCATGAATGTCTATGGATTTTCAAAATGACAAAATGACATGCATAGATTTTAAAAGGTATCCATTTAGAGCCAATTTTGGCCATTTTTAGACTGCCTTCTTCTTTGATGTCGAGAAATCTAATTTATGAGGACTGAATCACTTTCAGCAATGTCTAAACTACAAAAGATATGCTACTTTATCATCGAAACTCGCCAGCGTTGGAACCTCTTCTAGCGAACAGCAAAAATTATTGGGAGTACAAATAACTTTCCGCCGCTTTTTATCAAAAATTAAGCATTTATTGTGAAAGAACGGTACATAATGTTTTATTCAAAGTAATGACCATCGCTAGCCACTATTTTTTCCCATCTTTCGTGTGGATACCACGTCGGAAGAACATTTCATCTTTTGAGGCTATCCAATCAAGGCTATCGATACAATTTTTGATATCTTCATGATGTGAAGTGCTGCTCAGACAGGCTATGCGTCATCGATCGAAACAAGTGATAGTCGGAAGCAGCAATGTCTGGAGAATACGGCGGGTGGGATAGAACTTCCCATTTGAGTGTTTCTAAGTAGGTTTTGACCGGCGCCGCAACATGTGGTCGAGCATTATGCAGGAGAATAATTTTGTCATGCCTGGAGTAGTAGTGGGCGCGTTTTTCCTTGAGTGCTCAGCTCAATCTCATCAATTGTGTTCGGTAGAGAGCCCCAGTAATGATCTCGTTCGGTAGTGGTCTCGTTCGGTTTGAGCAACTCATAATACACGACACCAAGCTGATCCCACCAAATACACAACATGAGTTTTTTCCCATGAATATTCAACTTGACTGTCGATGTTGAAGCATGGCCAGATGGTCCCCATGATTTCCTCTTCTTTGGTTATCGTAGTGGATCCATTTTTCATCACCAGTGATTACACGATGCCCTTTCGTTTATGCTTGGCAAGCAGGCATGTCTTTTTCACATGTAAAAAATCGGCGTTCAACGTTTCTCGGCTTCAGTTCATATGGAACCCAATTCCCTTGCTTTTGAATCATTCCTAATGATTTCAAACGATATGAAATTGTTTGTTGAGTCACTCCTAATGTAAGTGCAAATTCTTTTTGCGTTTTGCACGAATCTTCATCCAATAATGCTTCCAATTCCGCGTCTTCGTACACTTTCGGCCTTCTGCTTACGTTTTTTGTCTTCGTCAAATTCACCGTTCTTAAACTACTCACGACAACTTCTCTCACTTAAGGCAGCATCACCATATGCTTCTACAAGCAATCTATAAGCTTCAACTGCAGATTTCTTCAAATTAAAGAAGTAAATTAAAATGACTCAAATGACGCTTATTCGGCTCAAAACTCGACATTTTCGTACAAAAAGAAATATATGATGCTGATACAAAATCGCTAATATTTCAAGGTTATAGTGTTGCCGAATGTCCAATCTTACGATATGTCGTTTTACATTAAACAATTTTAACTATAGTTTATTAGTGGCGCCGCCTTTTGCAAACGGCGGAAACTTATTTGTACTCCCAATAAGTTTACCATCTAATAATGTTGATAGAGAAAAAATATGTTCTGTACATGATTAATGTCATTTTTTTATCATTTTTATTTTATAGCTCTTACTACTCTTTTTGAAACGATTAAAACAATTTATTATGAAGTTAAGTTAGTTTACTTTTATTGATTGATAGGATACCTTATCAATAAAAATTATTTAAGTCATTTATGATAATAACTAAAAAATCACGTTTATTGAGTTGTGTCACTTTTGAAGAAAGAAGGCAACAAATTATAATTTATAAGGATTTCTTCAATCTTGGTTAAGCTAACCGATGGTTACATTGGGCTTATTTAAGCTCAGTTTCACTTAAAATAAGTTAAACTTCGGGTTGTGAAACTGACCCTAAATGAGTCCCATGTAATCTTCGATTAACTTAATCGAAGTTAGTGAAGGAGAAATTCTAAATTAAGATTGGCAAAAAAATCACTTTTTTTTTGTTTTGATATGGTCAATGGTCAAAACTAGTTTTAATCAGTCAAAATCACTAGTCAAAGTATATTTTAGCTTTTTAAGAACTTTTAACGATTTTTTATTGTTGCAAGCTCGCCAGATGTTACCTAATGTACCTACTTCAATAGTTTCCATCTTTAAATTTTTTCTTCCTATCTTTCTAAAAGCGCTAATATCTGTAATACTAGTGCTTTCACGGTGTATAGCCAATCTTCAAAATTGGTAACAATGTATCAAATTTTAAATATAAAAAGCAAAAAGTTCAATAGTACAACTGATTTTACTGATTACTAAATATTAGATTGTCTAGATTACCTGAGTATTTTATTTTGTTTTAATAATTTAGTACTGAAATGCAATGTGTGTTCTAAAATTTACCTTAATCACCAACGAAGAATAATTTAATAACTAAAAAATAATATTTTTTTCTATTCTTATATTGTTTATATTCTTTATGTATGCATGCATTGTATGCAATAAGAATGTTTGTTTTGTTTAAATTTATTACATGATATAAAATATATATTACTCAACAAAATTAAAGGATAACCTGTTCCACTCTACAAAAATAGGCAAATTCCAAAATAGAATAACTTTGTAAAAAAATCATCGTATCGAGATATTTAAAAAAACATTTTATAACTTGAAATCTTTACTTTTCAGATTGGCAGTTAAAAAATCGGTCTTATTGATATTTTGTGAAGTTAACAAACATAAATGAAGACACATCAGATCTCAAAATTTTTTATGAAATTTGCAAAGGGAAATTTTCACGGGGCGTATTGAAAATTACACAAATGCGGTTTAAATCATTCGAAAAAGTGAATCTTTACCTTTAATTTACCTTTTTTTATGGAGCTTTATATTTTATGAATTTTTTTTTCCGAGTTGATTAGCATTTGTTTTAATAAAATGTTTCATATATATACACATATATCAATCTTTCATTTCTACATAATTTCTTATAAAAAATTTTCTGTGTTCATATTAGCCTATCCAGATAATATGAGCATTGGGCGAATAATAAGAGCACTTGTCACCATTTCAACATTTGCATTAAAATAATCAATTTCAATACTAATTGTATGATGTATAAAATATCAACAAATCATGATATGCATAAGACGTTTTTATTCTTCTTCTTTCTATGCTAGATATATCAAAATGTTTTCTTAAGGAGTTCATAATATTCGATACTACATTATAGACTCTCAAAAACAAATACACCTATTTATCGATAAAAGTGAAATGTGAATATAGATTTATACATTATATTTATTTAAGAATAAAAATGACTTTGTTACTAATTGTAAGTTTATATGGAATCCATTGTTTAAATTATTAATGATTGTGCTCATCTTTAATATAATTAATGTTTATTATCATTGGCAAATAAATGAACATTGATAAATTAAAATTGATGTGTGCTTCCATATGTATGCTTTTATAATATAATTGGACATTGAAATGAAAATTGCGGCATATATATAACTACGATTAAACGGATGAATTTCAATTTAAATAAATGAAGTTTGAATAAATGAAAAAATCTATGCAATATTGTATTGTTTTGATAACAAGAGAAAAGGATATATTTTTTAATTTGTTAATTTCTTTGAAATTTTTTATTGCTGATGCAAATAAAGAATCATTATTAATAACTTTTTTAAAATAGATATACAATTTACAAAATTATTTTTAATTTATTATTTTATTCACCTCTATAATTCTGTATGACTTTGAAGTATACATTATATCAACACAATATTTCATTAATTTAGTTAAAAAGGTACGATCGAAAATCAAAATTCTTTAATCTATCTAAAAAAATTACACAGAATATTATTTAAAACGAAACTAATACTATATTAAAATTTCAAATCGATTGATCGTAATTTTTAAGACAGAAAGAGCTAAAGTTAGAGTTTTATGCATGATGTTTCATGGTAAATGCATTAAATGATTGATATTACATTACTTTTAAAATACTTCAATTCACATAGAAAAACATATAAATAGTTAGAACAAAGCTTTTTTTACATCCTTGCAAGAATTTTAACTTTATTCACCGCAAGTAAGCAAATTACACATTGTATTTATAAAAAGCTGATGAAAGCATGCCTATTTGAGCAATTAAAAAAATATACGCGGAAAACTTGGCAACGCTGTTGACTTCCGACATTAGGTAAGATTGCAGTTTGCTTCATTTTGTAATAAATGAATTGCTTGCTTATAATCTATTGTTATGTTTTTAACTGTAAAATACGTATGAAAATAATATTTTAATCTCAATTATAAGTGACACTAGTCAATTACTAGTGCGCAATTTGAGTAAGAATGCCAACCTCATTTTCAGAATGTAACGTTGCTAATTTATCGATAATCATGAAATATAAACCATTTAATTACTTGCATTTTCTAATAATAGAATATTGAATTCTAATAATAGAATAATGTTATGATTTATAATTAAAAATTAGCAATCAATATTATCTTTTGATTTTAATAAATTAGCCTTTTTTATTATTAAAAGATTTTCATATATTAGGTTGGTATTATCAATGTAAAACAATACCCACTACTTACCCTGCAAGTGATCGATCGTACATCCTTAAATGAGAGGAAAATAATTAATTATGATTGATCAATTCTTACAGATTACATCTAGTACAAATAATCCTTTAATGTTTTTGCAACAAAAAAGTTATTAAAGCTACCGAATTCATTGTTTATCAATATTTAGAGATTGATATTTATTGATTTCATGTTACATGTATTTATAGCCAGAAAAAATTCTGCTATATAGGATAGGTAATGTAGGATTATATATTAATATAAAATAATAAGTATGTATAAATAAATAAATAAATAACGGTATTTTATATATACATATATATATATATTAGGTGTACAACTTTGCTTCCGCCGTTTTCCTATAGATGGCTTTAGCGGTAAGTGGTGGTCGAAATAAATAGATCATAGACGTCATACAATAAACTTGGGCATCTGTCAACATAACCCCAGAAACATTAGTCGATTTGTGTCTGCATCATAAAGTTATTCTCGATTGAAAATGTCAGTTTACGAGCCAAATTCTCGTCATTTGCGGGAGGTTTTAATTTTTTGCTTCAATATGAAGAAATCTGTGGCTAAAGCTCATCAAATGCTCTCAAATACTTATGATGAGGCCGCTATTAGTGAAAGAACGTGTCGTGAGTAGTTTCAACGCTTCAAGAACGGTGATTTTAACATCGAAGACCGGCATAGCGGTGGAAGAGAGAAGGTTTTCGAAGATGCAGAATTGGAGGCATTACTTGAGCAAGACTCGTATCAAAATCAAGAAGAATTGGCACGATTGGGAGTGACTCAACAAGCCATTTCAACTCCTCAAAGCCATGGGAATGATTCAGAAGCAAGGAAATTGGGTGCCGTACGAATTGAAGCCGAGAGATGTTGAACGGCGTTTGTTTGCTTGTGAACAGCTGCTTGAAAGGCAAAGACGGAAGGGATTTCTGCTTCGCATTGTGACTGGGGATGAAAAATGAGTTCATTACGATAATCCCAAGCGCAGAAAATCATGGGGAGTTCCCGGCTATGCTTCCACGTCGACGGCCAAACCGAATATTCACAGCTCCAAAGTCATGCTCTGTATTTGGTGAGACCAGCTCGGCGTAGTGTATTATGAACTGTTAAAACAATCACACGCGATCGGTATCGGTACGCAATTGATGCGTTTGAGCCGAGCATTGAAAGACAAACGGCCGCAATACAACGAAAGACACGATAAAGTGATTTTGCAGCATGACAATGCTCGACCCCATGTTGCGAAAGTGGTCAAGACATACTTGGAAACGTTGAAATGGGAAGTCCTACCCCACCCACCGTATTCTCCAGACA
>NW_012130070.1:2279760-2287395 GCF_000143395.1 Atta cephalotes | reverse complement strand
ATATATATATATACAGAGTGTTTTAGACCTGACACACTACCTGCTACTTGCAGATTCTTCAAGTAATTGTGAGATAAAAAGTCTAATACCAAAACATCGAGCTATAATAGTTTCTAAATTAGTAGCGATTAAAATTTATTAACTACGGAGCTGTAATTTTGCACACTCAGACATAATGATATAACAAGTGATGAAGATGTATCATAAGGGCAACTTCAAGATTATCATACAAATATGATATTTTTATTAAGAAATTCTTGCTTCTATACAGAATCTATTTGTAGAATCTATTACATACGCATAATTAATATTGAAGCATATAATAAAATATGAATTTAACGAGATATTATGACATGTAACAAAATACGAATTAGCGAGATATTATGGCATGTATCAAAATAAATTAATAATCATTCGTGTGCTTTGTGCACAGTAAATATTTTTCTAATAAATAGATAAGATAACTATATACTTATTTGTTGTTCAAATTTCGTTTTTTTACATTGCTCTCTTTATTACATTGCTTGAGATAATCTTAAAATTAAGAACTATGAATATCAATTTAAGCAAGAAAAATAATCTAACACTAAATGATACATTTAATCCAATGCACCAATCATTAACCGGGACAGTCCAAATTAAATTAAACGATGTGTACATTTACTACATGTACATTTACATAGTCTGCTATTTCTTTTTTTATTTTTAGATTCTGTTTACAACTCAATAAAACATATTTTTCGATACAAAAATGATTAATCTTTAGTTCGATATAATTGATTTCTGATTTTAATAACTTTATAATATATAGTATTTTTTATTCTTATTCCCTTATGAAAAAAATCTTCAATTTATTGAAGATTTATTGTGTTAACACTCAAATTTAAGTGTTTACATAATATCAAAGTTGAGTGTTGACCGTCAACATTGGGTGTCACTTAAGCGTTGAGCATCAATGTTAGGTGTCAGTTGAGAGTGATCATAAATATTCGATGTTATCTTGGTATAGACACTCAATATTGAGTATCAGTTAAGCGTTGAACATCAATATTGAGTGTTAGTTGGGTGACCATTAAATTCGGTGAATAGTTTGGTGTATACATCATATTAGACACTGAATTTGATGGTAATATCCAATCGCGGTTTATTCATGACACTCAATAGATGAGTGTAAAATCTTAAACGGCTTAATAACCTTTGAGTGTCATTTTCAAAATTGAAATGAAGTAAGTGTTACTTGATTGTTAATCTTTATGATTGAGAATTAACGCTGAAATATTGAATATAGATCTGGCGTCGCCAGATTCATTTATGAAATATATTTAGAAAGAATTTAGAAAGAAATATATTTTAATACTATACGCATGAAACTGAAACATCTTTTTGACAAACTTTATCTAGACTGCGTTCAGAAACATCAGGCAACATCCGAGTGCCTGCCCCCATGTATCGTTTTATCATTATTGTTCAATGTGAAACAAGGATAATATAAAACAGAGACATCCAGATGATATTTCCAAATGCAGCCTAGAATTTGTCAAAAAAATGTTTCATGCGGTCTTATAGATGTTGAAGCCCTATTGAGATATATCATAGTTGTATACTAACATTCAGTGTTCTTGGATCATTGAAGCAACAGCGTTTCTATAGCAGTGGTCAAGCACCGTTGGATGGGGTACGATGGGGATGGGTGACCGCTTAGAAAAATAAGAAAATTAATTTTCAAATGAAAGAGAGTGTATTTTTTTTTAATTATAATTTTGTCATATATTCGGAAAATGTTGCAAATTAATAATATTGTTTTAGGAATAAAACAGATTTAATTCGTTTTATATAATAAAACCATTTATTTTTTTTGAGCGTTAACCTTTAATTGGATGTAATCTTCAGTTGAAGATCCGAAATTACACTCAAATTTGAGTGTTTTTTTAAGTGTTTAACAAATTTGAGTGTTCTTCTTGAGTGTTTAATGCCCAAAATTGAAGATACTTTTTCGTAAAGATTACTCATGCAACTATTTCACATGTTTTACATTGCTTCAAAAAACTTAGATTCACATAATGAGATGTCCAGCCGTTTCCGTATTTAATGTTTATTTAAAAATTTCAAGACAAAATTACAATTTTAAAAGATCTAACTAGTCTTTAATTAAAGATAGAGGAAAATTGTTGCGAGTTGTTGTTTATTCAAAATTCTGAAATCAATGCATAATCTTACCTCTCCATTTCATTTTTTGATTAAGACAATTGGCAACATATACCGACACTCGGACTCACTTGATCTAATTATTCGATTTCAACCAATTTTCTATTATAATTTTTAATTTCGACTTTTCGTACGATAATCTTCGCGGTGTACAGCTACGGTTTACAATCAGTGAGTGTGAATTTCATTACATTCTCGACTTTTATAGGTTTTACTGGCCTAAGCGGTTCTACACAATACTCATCAAATATTTCACACATTTCTTATTTAATTGTGTTTCGGCAGATTATCATTTATTACGATTTTTTGTGAATCTTGAACATTATTTTATTCTTCCAACTCTATAACTAAAATTTCTTCTACCTCAGTTTTTTCTGCAGTGTATAGTTTGAAATCTTAAGAAAATCCCGACCTAGAACATTCATTATATTATCTCAACTACATAAATCTCTAAAAGAATCTGTTCTTTCTCCCTCAAAAATAATTCCTATATTAACTCTATCTAAGATACTCAATCTACTATTGTTAATACCATAAAATTTAGCTTCTTTTGTTGACATGAATTTATAAGTTATATCTAAGTTCGGAACATGCATTTTCTTAATAAAACTTATCAGACTGCCAATGTCAAGCAAAGAAATCAATTTCTCGATGTAATCGGTTCCATTTGAATAAATTTAAACCTGAAGCGTTTGGTGAAAGTCGTCTTCTGACTGCTGAGCGACGTAATTTATTTCTTCTTTAGGCATGCTGCACTGACTGACTTGGTGACCTTGTTTTCCATAATGAAAACATGAACCTTTTTCACGTTTCGGATGTTTACAGTTAAAGGCATAGTGTCCCTCTTCGTTGCAATTATAACATCGGCTCCTCCGGTTTACGATTTTCCTTCTCTTTAACAACATCGCTTTTCGCTGTGTTATTTCCAAATGAATGACTGACTCTATTTTCTGATACACTAAACTTCAAAGTTTTCGAATGCTTCTAATAATTCAGTCGGAGTATCAAACCGTTGTATCCGAGCTTGGGACTGAAGACTTGAATCCAAGATACCGTCTACTAAATAGTTGGACAACTCGTCTTCCGAAATTGGAACTAAATTTCCCATAGTAATTTTATTATACAAATAATCTATAAAAGTCTCAAAAGATTTCCACTTTCTCTCTCCGAACTCACGGCGTAATTGTAACTTATTTAGCCGCAAATCAAAAATTTTTCTTAATTCTTTTAGCAAATCTTCAACACTTAACTCTATGCAATCCGTTCTCAAATAATACCATTTTAAAGACTTACCTCGTAACTTGTTGCAGATTATTGCTTTCATCTTCAAATCGTCTAAACTACATTTGCGGACTAGTTTTATTTGTTTCTCCCAAGCATCATAATTCCTGGCGTTTCCATCAAATTCTCTTATCAGATCCTTCACATCTTTCAACTTAATGCTGCGACGAACATTATAGCTGCTATCCCCTTGATTAGCGTGTATTAGATCCACTTCTCTCTGCAGTAGTCGGAATTCGCGTTCTACTAGTTCTTTTTCATGATGCAAAACTTTCATTTTATACGGCGGAATATTTGACGCACTTATTAGGACTACTTGTTCAGTAATCTGTTCACGTATTCTCCAATTCGTTTCTACGACATTCTCAGATTCTTCATAATATACTTTGCTTCTACATCCGCTGCTTCACTTCCCGCGTCTACATATCTTCTCATAAACTCAGCCTTGCCAGTAGATGACAGTCCCATATCTCAGAGTCTCTGTTTCAGATCTGCTAGTCGTAGTGTTTCCATAATTGCAATTATTATCGCTCGAACGTCTTTCTACTCCGTAGTTCCGCCTTTAGATATTTATTCCTTTTTCCCAAACTTCTGTGCGTCTCATGCGTGTGGAATCCCACTTCTGAGAAATTGTTGCTTCAAAAAAGATTCATACAATGAGACGTCTAGCCGTTTCCGTGTTTAATATTTATTTAAGAATTTCAAAACGAAATTACAATCTTTTATCTTAACATCTTATCTTAAATCATAAATCGAGACCATCCTCCTTCCATAGAACAACCTTGTTACTTCATCTAATTGTCAAAATTAATATTATATTCTATTGATTGACTACTGTATGTGTATATGTACTATAGTGTATATGTGCGCGTACATATTCATATGCATGAATTCGCTTCATTTTATAAGAATTATTTCCTTCTGGCCTGTAAACTGAGATAAAACTAAGAAATCTCTTTGTGTTGTTAGATGGTGACACCATGGTTGATGCACTACTTGTGCTGAATTAGAATTATATTAATATCGTTGAGAATTACTTGAAGTAAATCGAAACGCGTACGAATTAATTATAACCGATGAATTTAATTATATACTAACTTTTTATATTTTTATATTAAAAATGACTTTTATATTAAAAATGAACATTTAAACATTTCCATTATTATACTTGCGCACCGAATATCGCGTTGACTTCTACTTCCCCTCACATTCTAGTCTTATTGTTAAATATCTAGAAGTCCTTCAATGTTAATTCTTATTATCAAAACTTTGATTTACAAATCGTTCACTAGCGACCTTTAAATCTTAATATTTTTTGATAAAAATTTAGGGGTTCTTTTGACATGAAATGGAAGCTTTTAAGGTAAATGGCCGATTAAAAAAAATTTTTTTTTCTTGGCAGTCGAATGTATATATATGTGTATACAAATATACGTATATATGTACCATATAAATGAACAATCTAAATTTGTATTATGTTAAACTTATTTTATATTATAATATTAATATTAAAACTGTTAATAATTTTAAATGTGTATTCACGAATAATTTCAGAACTAATATCGTATTTTCTTGGTTATACTTAATATCACTTTAATATCATAATTTTAAGATTATATATATATATCGTTCTTTTGACAATACTGAAAAAGCGCTGATAAATTAATAAATATATGTGTGCTTGTTAAACTTTCGATTACCATGTATATCTAAGCGTAATAAATTCCAGTTAAAATAAACAATAGTTCGATTAAATATTTATGAGTTATTTTAACGTTCGTTCGTGTAGACTTCTATGGACTATAATATCAATGAAAATAAACGGACAAATCGCATGCGACAAATAACATGCACCTGTTCGTGATTCCACGCAGTTTTTATACGTTTAATATAGAAACAGAACAGAAAAATTCAGATAAATATAATTTAATAAATATTCATCAACTATTTGAATTATCAAACACTGACTTCGTATAACAAGCAGACGAAACACATTCGATACACGATTGATCGGCGCGTTGGTAAATTGGTATTTTGTAAACACAGAAATCGGATAATGAAATTTATATAATAGTACCACGCAATGCACATGTACTCTTAAATTATTTATAAAAAACCGTTTGTATAATTACTAATCGATACAAAAGGATGACACATACACAATGTCATATATATCTACATATATCGTCCATTGTAATTTAATAAAAAATATACATAAATATCTTAGTAACTGTTATTTATTTAAAATTAAAATTTTAAATTTCATAGAGATGTGTATATATAAAAATGTACACAAGTATAAGTATGTAATAAGGAAGAAAAGAATACATTGTGTCAACAATAACAAATTAACATTTTAAAAGCAACTTCAAAAGAGGATGTAGGTACTATAAAAAAAATTGCCCTGGAATAGATGACTCTATGTAAGATGACAAATAAATTTTTCAATTTAGTTTAAACTGCACTTGAAACATGTTTTTTTCAAAACTGTTTTCCAAATCGGTGACCACGATATAACTGAAAAATCGATACACTGATCAATCTAAAATTTTACATGCTTTTTTTAAACATGTAAATCTAGTCTTTAGTCGATAAATTAATTTTTTTTCAATGCATACTTATTTTTAATAGACAAAAAATGTTCGATTTTTTAAAATCGAAACTTCAAATTTGAAATATAATAATGTAATTTGCTTCCTTTTTATTTTCCTTGTTGACCTAACATGTCTTACTTATTAGATTAAATGTATTAGTCTTGTTTCTGTCGAGCTGCGATTAAATATGATATTCTCTAGAGGTTATAAATTTTAATTGTTTAAGTATGATTTTGATCCAATGTTGTAGAAAAATTCTTTTTATGTTTTAAAGTGAGTCACCAGTATTTAATTTTTAATTTTTTAATTTTTTAATTTTTTAATTTGTAACTTGTTTAATGTATTGATATGAAATAATTATATTACAATTTTTGTTAATGTTTGGATTAAATTTTACATCAAATCTGTAAATATGATGATGATTTCTTCCTTGGACATAAAATAAATTATATTTGAGATTGTATTGCTGAGGATGGTTCCAAAGTGAACTGGAACGTACGAGATATTTTTTGGAATAAAATTTTAAGATTACATTTATTAATGTATTTTATATATTAACTACTACTCTGACAGTCTCATTTGATTTATTGGATTATTTCGTTGTTCAAATTTAAATAACTACCATTTTGTTGTAATTCAATTTTTCGGAATATCGATTGATTAAAGACTAGATAAATTCATATATTAACTAAATTTTTCGGTTTTTTTTTTTATTTCAAATAACCTGGCTGACAAACAGCAGTGGCCGCAAATTATTTAATTATTAATATTTTTACATTAAAATAATATGAAAATTTTCTCAAAGTAGGTTTTTTTGAATATAAAAACTTTTATACAAAAATATGCATATACTTTTTTGGAAAAAATTCACGAAAATTCGTCTTTTTTCGGCTTCCTAATTAGATATACTTCCTTAATTAATTAATATTAATTAATATCTAAGATACAATTATGAAAATCAGTAATGCAGATATAATGGGATAATTAATGTTCAAGTTTAATGGTTACTTTGATAAAATATTTTTTGTTAATGAGTTAAAATTTGATTAAGTAAATGATTTGATTAAGCTTTTCAAGAAATGAGTTTAGGATATCGATAATTGTTTATTGTCATGTTCATTATTGGAATACCAATATAATTAAGGCAAAACTAATTCTCCAGAACTTAAAACTTGATGTTAGAGCCCCATCCACTCTCGTACCGTCAATTAAAGGAAGAAGTAAGTTGTCGCTGCGGTGTCGCGCGGAAGGTATTATCCATTGTTCCCGAAGTGCACGGGGTTTCGTAATCGGCTGAAACGTCTGTGGCAAATGCCCCATGGGTATCTCATCGGCGCAAGAGTGTTGGATGCAGAAACGCTTTTGCGTAATGAGTAGTTGAGATTCCTTGTTAAGGAGCGCTCGAACTCCGCACTGTGGCTTCCGCGGTTCCCAACAGATTTCGGCACTTCGCCGAGTTTCTTCCTACGGTCCTACTTCGTAGCCGATTCGGTGAAGAGTGCATCCCAATATTGCACTCCGTAAAGCGAGTTGATTTCGGTATATGTTATTTCGA
>NW_012130070.1:2250045-2279740 GCF_000143395.1 Atta cephalotes | reverse complement strand
TATATATATATATATATATATATATATACTAATACATACATACATACATATGTATACATATATATATATATATATATATATATAAAATGCCTATATGCATACATATGCGGCATTCTTTAAACAAATTGAACATCCCCTTTGTCCACAATTCAGTTCAATCAAAAAAATTTTTTCTGGGCTCAAATTGTAAGTACACATGTCTACTTTCTTTAGCACTCTGGCTTTTTTTGAAAATTTAATATGGTGGGCCTAACGGCTGTAATTCAGGAAGTACTGATTGAGAACATTCAGATGAATCAAAATATGTTTGATTTTTATAAATATTGTTATCCAATTGTTCTTCAGTTCTCAGAGATGATGAATCCGCAGTCGAATTTCCAAAATTAAAAATAGCGGATCTAATATGGCGGAAAATTTCAAAAATTTTTTTGATTTTTATGAAAAAATCGGTAATCCCCTGATGCTTTGGATCGCTAATCATGAATCCACATCTGGATTTACAGAATTCAAACTGGCGGATCCAACCGACCAAAATATTGACAATTAACTTAATTGCCTTGTAAATCCATATCCAAAGTCTTTCGAGATGCCATCGTCAAGAATGATTTAATATGACGACCCAAAATTTTTTTAATGTCTTCAATTTAAATCAAAGAATTTTTAAGGTGCTGATTACGAATTAACTGTGAAGTCTCTGCATATCGAAATAACGAATAACCATTTATGCAAAATTTATAAATTTTTAGAAAACGAGAAAGAAAACTACAAGATACCATAATTGTACTTACAGAAAATAACAATATATCGATCAGTAATATTCAAAAAATGAACAAGTAGAAGAATTTGGACCGTAAATTTGAAAATTCAATAAGGAATAGAAGGCCATAACAATCAAAACTTTAATGCTTAAATAATACAATACAATCTTAATTATTACCATTACTGGCCATTACTATATACTATATATGTACATACATATATATATATGTATATTATACATATATGTATATTATATTTATAGTTATTCAAACTGCGCGTCGAATTAATTTTTCGGATCTATGGTATACAGTGTCTATAACTATATACAGTGTCCGATAATTGTTCTGACGGAGTTCGTGGACATGTAGAGCGGACTAAACTGAGACGGAAAGTCCTCTACTATTTTGCAATTTTCGCAAAGTTAACAAGATATTAATTGCTAAAAATTGCCGAAAATTGGTCTTCAATAATTTTTTATTCAAATATTATCAACTTTACAAAAAAATTTCAAGAGATGAAAATTGTTTACTTTCTTCTCATAAAACTCTACGAATTTTTTCAGAATTTTTTATCAATTTTTTATTATTTATTTTCTCATTTTTATTAACATACAGTAGATAAAATATAGTATTAAAAATTCTGAAAAAATTCTTAAAGCTCTATGAAAAGAAAATAAACAATTTTTGCAGTTTTTCTGTAAAGTTGATAGTATTTGAGCAAAAAATTATTGAAGATCAATTTTCGGCAATTTTTAGCAATTAATATAATCTTGTTAACTATTATAAAAATTGTAAAATGATAAAAGACTTTCCGTCTCAATTACCGCTCTATATATCCATGAACTCTGTTAGAACAATTGTTCTTCAACAAATATGGATATCTTGTATATAACCTACGCACGATCGCGATTACAAATTAATCGCACTAGAGCTGATCTCGCTGAACATATAAAATAATTCGCACAATACGCTGACTTCGATTTATTTCACGATTTACTCCGGTTTTCGGATTAATATAATTATCGCACGATACATATCTCGGTTTGGTGTTGGTCAGAGAGAAGGGATCCAACTAGACTGATGGCCATACTATTAGTGTACCAATTCACGTTGTTATTCTCTGCCAGATTGATGTTGGCATGCCACACAATTCGGTCGTGACTTCTTTGACTCTGGGGCGCCTGCTGCGAGACTCGAGATTGCCCTTAGTTGGACAAAGCTCTGAGTTATATAAAAGATGCCTTTGTTTCTGCTCCGTCTAAATCAACGGCACCGTGCTCCAGTCGCCTCTCTCTGTTTTCAGGTTCCCGATCGAGATCTTTTCGTTTCGAGCGCTCGATTTCTATTTATTCTCGACACACGTCGAATCTCCTCGAATTCGGCGATCCTCTCCTTCCTTTCCTTCTTCCAGTCAGCGTTCATCGTTGTACATAATATCAATTAATATGTCTCGCGACTATCTATTTATTTATTGTACGTTATTATCTTTTTCGCGAGGTTTCTATGTTTAATTATCTCTACAGAGTGTATCAAAAGTTTTTGAGAAAAATTGTTTAGACAAAAAGTTGTAGAGTTTAAAAAGATCTAGTCACTGATCATATTTGCTTGACCTTAGTAGGAGTCGTCAAGATCAGATCAAGGTCAAATTGATTTTTTTTTAACGGAGCATTCTATTTTTTTAATCTAATAATTGGTGTCAAGAGCTTTCCAAAACACTATAATAAAGTTATTTTTCATTAAGTATGTTTCAAGTTATAAGGCTTGCAACAGTACTGCTGGCATTAGCATTACGCAAGATGTCCGATTGACGATTAAAATTTCTAATATAATTATATACCATGGTATATAGTTATATTAGATATATACAAATAATAAATATATATAATAATAAATATAAATAATAAATAATATATATATATATATATTTATAGATCTTCCTAATGTATTATAGTATTTCATGATCCAATTGTTAAATGTAAACATACCATTAATTTCGAAATCTATCATCAAATCGTTGTTCATTAAACACAAAATAAGTTTCTTTGTAGAACGTTTAAACGATCTATTTTATTATTTTTGGAAAATTTCCCAAGCTTGTCTGGATAAATAAGCATTTTTTCATGAATGTACACACTTTTCAAATGACTGCATAGGTTTTAAAGAAAAAAATTGTCCATTCAGGGCCAATTTTGGCCATTTTTACATCCTCTTTATATCGACATAATACATTTGAATATTATTTAAGTATCAATTAAACATATATTTAAGTATAATTTCTGAAATACTTAAAATTTATTAAGAATTTTTGTTGTTTTGTATGTGATCTTTATAGATTATAAAACTTGTTGAAATAAACTTAAAGTATTTAACTTAAAGTATTTTTCAAAAATGGTAATTATACTGCCAGTTACTTTAATCGATTAATCATATTAGATGTATAAGCACATATATATGTATAATCATTATTAAAAAATCGCTTATACCTTCCAGTTTCCACATAATATTATTAACCATATACAAAAATTTGTTTGCTATTAAAGCAAAATAAGTCATTTATATACAAACACTTTTCATTTTAATTAAAGTAGAACAATTCACGATAACATCAAAATAACATTAAATTAAATTGTGATTGATAAAAAAATGATTTTTAGTAAACATTTTGGAGTCATTTTAACATTATGATGATTTTTGGTTCTGTTTAAATGTGTTTTTCAATTTATTGCATATGATACAATAGATTTTAGAAATATTTCTGTTGAAACATTTCATATGACGTATTACAGAATTCTTTCACAATTATTGTAAATGAGATGTGAAAAATTGAATTGACATTTCTGAAATTTTTCTACAACAATTGGTGCTGTATAGATTATTTTAAGACAGCCTTATGACTTAAGTCTTTTGTCTTTAGTAACCCATAAGAACTATCTTATGACTTATATCTTAAAGGTATAATTACAAGGTGCCTTTAAAACATAAATTATAAGTTAGTTCTTGCGTTACTAAAGACGTAAAATTTACATAAGTCATAACACTCTGTCTTAAGATAATAAGTCAGCCTTATGCTAGAACCAGTAGTAGCGTCACTTCGTAAAAATAGCGTCGGAGAAATTTTACGGCGCATGCGCTGCATTACTACCGACAACATTTAATCAAGTTGAGCGGTAAATATAGTTGACATGAGATGATTATGCATATCAAAGAAAGTTTGCCAAATTGGCGACAATTAGAACCAACTCCGATTAACTTTAATCGATGATTAACTTGATTGGCAGAATCACTTAGAACAACATATCTCTAATATACAGTTTGTTGTTCGTATTCTTTTTCGATATTTTAAATATAATTCTATCTATTAATTAATTTGATATTTCGTATCACTAAATAAAATAATGCTGATTGAGTTAATCAGAGTTGATCTAATTGTTGTTAAACACAGTGTCAGGCACAGGAGCATTGCACAAAATTGTTTAAACAAGTCTGTCAAATTTTTACAGCGCACTGAAATTTTTTTATCTTTTTTAAATAATTATGTACTTGACATACAAACTTCAACTTAACTTTTTGGTTGTCTACATTTGAGTCATGTTGTCGTATATAAAAAAAATAGACATTTCTATGGTAACTCGATTTACTAAAGAACTACCTTAAATGTTTGCCCGCTGTTACTATGATATGTGATTTCAAACACCAAAATCAAAAGGACGGAGTAACGCTACTGGCTTTATTTATACTGTGTCAGAATTCAACTGCAAATCGTCCGTAAATACTAAAAAAGGGGTGAAAAAGGGACTTCAAGTCCTAGAAAGGAGTAGTCCATTTGGACGAGACATTAGGCATAATTCAACTTCTCATTAAGTTTGATTTCGATTGATTTATTCAATTATGCCAATGCTTTCATCCGAATGTAGATGTCGATCGGCATCGGGTTTAGGCTGCGCGCGCGTTGATGAAGGGCAAGAACCAAGCTGAAAATCGGCCGAAGTGTGCAACTAAATCCCAGCTCTGACGTAGATGTTCAGATAGCGACTTGCACTTGAAATGCGCTGCAAGAACATTCAGACTGGTTCTGTATATGGAAAATTGATTTATTGTAAAAATAAATGTGATAATCAGTGCTCACGCGAAAAACAACACTATATAAAAATTTAAAAACAAAAAGAAAATCAGCTAGTATATTAAATAAAGTAATCGGAAAACAACAATTAAAACGAAATATTCTTATTTTTCTAGAATTATATCGGAAAATTCTTCTAGATTTATTATTATGGACCGATTATAAAAATTTGTGAAGACGCGAAACTGACCATGTGACTGTACGCTTAATTAGTTCTAAAAAAATAAGCGCGGCTGACGAGATGGAGACGAGCCGAGTACTATGTGCAAAGAATATATTGGATCTGACTTCGCACTTGAAAAGGAGGAAAAAAGCTAATGGGAATTATCATTCTTTGATAACTTAATGCGTGTGCCGATTCCGAGCCTCTCAGGTAATAGCGAGGATGACCGCTTAAAGCGTTGTATGTCTTCTCGTTCTATTATGTGAACTCGGGATTCTTGTTATCAGCCAATTGTTTTGCGCGTACAAAGCGAAGAAATTTGTAGTTTTAGTTGTTAAAGGCTCTTTGTAATAAGTATTGAAGGACTGAAAGCCTGATTTTGAGGTTGATAGCCTAAGTTGATAGTCACATAGATCTTTGGAAGCCAAAAAACGAAAAGGATGGAATTAGAGATTGTTATTTTCTTGACTTGAGAACGAAAAGTATCTCCAGTTCAAAGGATTTGAACACCTGGCCAGTTTTCTCTATTCATTTAAAATTTAATAAAATTTAACTGCGCTATCGAACATTTCTGGTCCTTCAAGCCGAATCCTTTATTGTGAGCAGCGTAGTTCTTCCGCGGAAGAACAATAAGAGTCACATAGAGCATCATATTGAGCAATAACTCAATCTTTCGGATCTGAGCCAATTCTTATAACAATAGTATCAAGTGTGGAATAGAGAACGTCCTCAAAGAATTAATTTGCGTCTCACTCTTAAGGAAAATTGGAACAAATTTCTTATGGTTCATGAGGCCATCACCTTAACGATACGAGAATTAAATTAGAATGATAGAATTGCCATCCGTCATTCATACTTTTCTAAGAACTATCTGTCAACGAATGAAAATTACTTAGAATCTACAGAGCGGATTAATTCAGTGCTAGAATTACAAGTAAATCAAGGAAACACTTCTGGAACGTCATCAGGGACGTCATTATCACAAATGACGATCACTTCATTGTCGTCATCTCGTATTCCTACATTTTTTTCATCAAGCAAGACTACACTTCCTAGATCAGATCTTCCTAAATTTAATAGAACACCTTTAGATTGATTGCTCTTTGATTTATCTTGTTCTTTAGTTATAGATAATTCGATACTGTCTCCAGTAAAAAAATTTCAATATTTAAAAACGAGCTAAAAACGAAGATACTGCAGCTCACATGCTAAGCAATACTACACTCACAGCAGATAATTTTGCAAAAGCTTGGGAATCCTTAATCTCCTTCTATGAAAATAAAAGGCTTTTAATTAATGCAGCTCTAAGCTCTCTATTTAATTTAAAACGCATTACAAGAGAGTCTGCTGCGGATCTAAAAAAATTGTACACAACACGCAAATCTATCGAACACTGGAAACGCTTGGAAGACTAGTAAATGCCTGGGATGACTTTTTGATCTTTATTGTGATTCAACGGCTGGATTCTGAGTCAGTCAAAATATGGAAATAGCATATCGATTCCTCGAAAGAACTTCTTACGTGGAAAAATTCCCGCGATCGGAATAGGCGGAAATAAATCAAATACCACTAAGGGGATGATTTCTTTCCAATTGAAGCCACATTTTAATTCATTCTTTGAATATTCAGTGACTGCTTATATTCTTCCTAAACTTACAGCTTCAATCCATCTGTTTCAATAAAAGAAAGCCTCACTTAATTGAGTGACAACTAGCCGATTCCGAATTTTTCTTGTCTGGTATATTCGATATTATTCTTGGAACTGATATTTACGGCCAAATATTACAAAAAGGCATTGTCAAAGAACTGTTTGGTTTGCCCTATTGTGCAACTTATTGAATTAGATTGGATCATTTCATTTTCCAAGCTCCGAAGTGTTATTAAACTTTCATAATTTCCACATATCGATAGATGATGACCTCTACAAGTTGATTCATAGATTTTGGGAACTTGATGAAGTCACTCCATCGAAGGATTCCGATACTTTCGTCGAAGAATAGACATGCGAGGAGTATTTCGTTTTCAGTACAATTACTTGATTACCCGTAATCAAGAAGGTCAATATACTGTTAAACTCTCTTTCTGGAAGCCTGTTGATCAGCTAGGAGATTTTAAGAAAAAAGCCACTCGCATGATGCTTAGATTATCTAACAAACTTTCGATTGATCTGAATATGTATTCAGATTTTCTAAATAAATATGAATAAATATGACTTAATCATATGAGGATTGTTCCTGAGAACATTCCTGAATCACCTTATGCATTTTATCTTCCTCATCACGGAGTTAAAAGAGAGCAAAGCTTTACGACCAAATTATGCGTAGTTTTTAATGGATCAAGTGTTACTATATCAGTTTTTCTCTGAATGACTTGCTTTACACAGGAGCTAAATTACAAATAGATTTATTCGATGTCTTGATCTAGTTTTATCAATTCAGACATGTCTTTTCCTCAGGAGAAAATATATCGTTAAATTGAAATTAACCAAGATGATTGGAATTTTCAAAGGATACTATGGTTATACAATTCACTTAAATTATGTACTTATCAATTGACAACAGTTACATACAGGTTAGCCTGTGCCCTTTTTAGCAATTTACTATTCAGCAATTGATATACGACGAAGGTTCACGTTTTCCATTAGTCTCCTATTTACAAAAAGGAAGATAGATGATTTCTTCGGAGAAACGGATATAATCGAGGAAGCTTAGAAGATTAACCAGTTAAAGTAGCTCTGCATAGCGGGCGGTTTCAGATTGCAAAACTGGTCAACTAACCATCCAAATATACTCCTTTCAATTCCTATGGAGGAACAGATAATTTGATATCTATTGATATTGATGATACTGTAGTTCATGTTCTAAGACTTCGATGGCAAGCGACGTCTTCCAGTTTACGTTCAACTTTCATGCTGAGATTACAAAAAGAACTCACTATCATTCATTGCTAAGCTATTTGATCCCCTTGGTTTCCTGTCAGCGATCATTATCACTGCTAAGATTTTTATACAGGTATTATGGGCGATCAAATTAGAATGAGATGATCCATTACCCTGTCACTTGGCAAACCAATGACGCAACTTTGTAAAAAAGATTCTTTTCAAGAGATACCACGGATCATCTTTCTCCGATGGATAGGTTCGAGTGCGTGTCAAGTAGAGATTCATGGATTCATGGATCCTCCGACGCATTACAAAAGGCCATGGCTGCTTGTTTATATTCGAATTATTACTTCTGCAGGAAATGTATTGATAAACTTCGTAGCTTTGAAAACTAAAGTAGCCCCCTTAAAAGTCGTCTTACTATTCCTAAGCTTGAATTATGTGAAGCAGTTTTGCTGATCAGCTAGTTGTTCACCTTCTAACCGTACTGGAGTTAAAAAATCAGCCTATTGTCTTATGGACTCTTCGATCACCTTTATATCTGGTTAATAATCTTCCATTAAGGTGGAAGAACTTTGTTTAATCGAATTAGTTTCATTCAAGAAATTACTGCAAGCTGAGTGAAGATTTGTGTCTGGGCACGAAAACCCAGCAGATGTGGCTACCAGAGGACTTACGCCTTCTCAGTCTTGTTGATGGAATGGCCCTCATTGGCTTTCACAAACGAATGTCATCTTGATCACAACATTCTCCGTCATCATCTTCAGAAGGGAGTCTTGAAAAATGATATCCCTATCAAGATCCATACCGTTACATCTAGTCAAATCAAGGAGTGGGCTCTCCTTTCTAGATACTCTAATTTAACAAAATTGTCTCGCATTACTGCCAACATGCAATATCTAAATTCTGAACAATTCCCTCGGCATTCTCGCTATCTCTCATAACGCAAGAACTAGAGAATGCAAAAATTTTTTGGGTCAAAGTCTTTCAACGAATATTCTTTTGCTGAACTTTTGCTGAAACTGAACCAAAAAACTTGATTACATATCAATTTCAACCAAAACCGAAACCAAAATTAAAAAATAAGAATCCTATAAAAAGGCTGTATGTACCATATAGACATGCCCATATATTATATACTTTTTCTTCATAAATATCATAATTTATTCAAAACGATAATTAAATTCCGACCGAAATTTCGATTAGGTGTCAAATTTTGGCCAAAAAATATAAGTACTTCTTCTTAATAAACATTAATTTATAAGAAATAAGATCCAATCAAATGTAAGATACATTTGGTAGAGAGTGCTAAAGATCGGTCAAAGTTAGATGTTATGAATACAATATGTATTCTTAATTTTTTAAATTTAATTATCTCAAATGCAACTGTGCGCCGAAACATTCGGACATTTCTATATATGAAATAATCCTCCCTGAATTGTTTCAGTAAAGAACTTATTGCGAAAAATATTACCTCAGTCAAGATTCAAATCTTTCGACTTTCTGGAGCGAGTGTCTAGCCAATTCGAGCTTTCATGCTCTTTATCATATGTACGTTATATATAATGTACATTTAATTGTTAATTATTGAAACAATAATTATACATATTAAAATTAATATTTATGAAGAAGAGCTATATAGCTTCAGTTTCGAAATTGACAATGAATGTTTGTTTTTAGTTTTGGTAAAAGTTTCGGTCGGACTACAACAATAGATGCGGATTCTGAATGTGAAACCGAAGCGGTTAATGCAGGCAATAGCTGTTGTATTATCTACTCTGAGAAGAATCTGATAATCTTCTGCAAAACATTGAAGAGCGTAAAAGGCCATCTTCAGCTCCAGAAAATTAATATGGCTGGATTTTTTGGACCACCAGCCATGGATGCGCCATATGATACTCCCCTGATAATGATGAATAGAAAAAATCTCTAGAACCGGGAAATCGGAGCGAACGATATTTACCTAGATATACGAAGATATTGATTCACCATCTGATATCTTCTGATAGATGGACAGGAATCCATCATGGCCGAATAGTTTTCATCGGAATCCGATAAAGTCACAAATTTCGATCTCTCAGAAATCTTGATATGAAGAAGCCCATATTGCATTGGGCAGATCAAGATCAAAGATCCAATCTTATGTGCAAAATCACGAATCTTACAACTACCTTTGTCTGAGAAGCTTAACATCAATTTAAGCAGGTTTATGACGTTTCGGGGAGATCCAACAAACCTCGCCAACTGGCGCCTCGAGTCGAAAATGAAACCAAAGTATTTACAATTCCATGATGGAACTAGGTGAGATTTTGAGTAGTTGAGGAAAAAACCTAGAGACGACAATAAATCAATAGATGCGTTTAAGTTATCTAGTCTTTTTTCAAAAAGGCAATGAGAAGAAGATCATCTAAATAAATTACTGAGCAATATCCCTTTGCCCTTAGATGTGCCACCACTGGGCATAGAATCTTGGTAAAGATAAAAGATACCGAGACAAGTCAAAAGATAAAAAACTGTGAATTCATACCCGCAAAAATTCATCCTAGGTACATCCTACAGATGTCGAGAGATTTTCAAACATCCAGAATACATATCTAAAGAAACTTAGAAGATATTTAGGATATATTGAGGATGTTTATATGTCCGTTTATTCTACATTCATAGGACATCATCGTTTAGATATCATTAGGCTGTTTCTGGATGACCAAATTTCATCCTTATTTTTATCCAGTGGACATCCTAAAATGTCTTTTAGAATGTTAAATCCTTGTAGAAAAATATTACTGAGCACTTCTGCGCAGTACTTTTTTACAAGGGTATATCTGCGTCTCAGAAACTAACTATGAATATAATTCTATTTAAAAAAAAACACTTTCAGAGGTTCCATGAGCACACACTGATCAAGCTAAGAGTAACTCCACTTGCAGACGAACTCTATTTACATATGTTTCTTTATAGGATTCGCGTCATCTTCTTTTTAGGAAAACGAATCCATCTGACGGCGATACTACGTCACGAGAGGCAACTGGAACTGGAGATCTAATAAGAGATGGAGGCCCTCAGACAACTTGATAAATTATGTTCCTTAAGGAAGCATCTTGTGAAAAGAAATGATGAAACTTTAATAGATCCGTTATGTTAGATCCGAGCGCGTTTAAGCAAGATCCGAGATGGATGTCTCTTAACCTGTATTCTTTCTTTAGGAAGGTCTGTTATCTAGATAGGACTGACATCAATTATTGATCTTCTAATCTTAATAGATTTGAAGAGATTTTCGCAAGCTTATCATGAGTCTTTTTAGGTCTCTACATGTCAGATCATGTAGCAATCAGAATAACAGAATCCTAAACAAAAATAGATTGAATCATTCATTGAGCATTGCTCTTCTCCAAAAAGTTCACTTATCAAAGAAATCTCTCCTTCAAGGCTGAAAATCTCCTGGTCTACCTCCTGGTCAATGAAAGCTACTCTGATGTAGGATCTTTCAGTTGCTCTGCCAGAACATAAAAGAGAAAACGAGATTTGATTGAAGCAGCAGTTATTTTTTCTTCGCTGTAACGAGAGAATATACCTGATGCGCTGCCCCAGTTCGTAGGAACCTTCTGCCCATCTCGAATTCTCGAATCCCTCTCGCAAGAGGGCTATTCTCTGACGGGAGAAGAAAATTTTCTATCGGCCGTAACCGTAGATAAGGGGAGATCCCTGCACTTGTCATATCCGCTATATTCTGAGTGCTATGTTATTTCATGAAGGCAAAAATTTCCTTCGGAGTCTCAGCTAATGCCTCTTCTATCGAAGACTGAAGGAATGAAGAACTCCTTAAGATATCCCACAAAGAACCTCGAGATCTGACGATCTTGAGATTTCTTTCTATATCTATGCTTCTTCCTAAAAACTTTGTTCTTCTTAAAAATGATGACATCCTGAGTCTCTCCTTTGACATTACGAACCAAAACTTAAAAAAAAGAGTTATTTAACACAAAAAAAAATAAAACGAAAACTATTGATGTTACGCAACAAAAACACAATGAATTTGGCACCACTAGCACCGCGTGACCAAATATAGAATACCTCTACTCTTTTCATTATTTGAATTGTTGGTAAAAGCGTGCGATTATATTCCATCTGGCACGCTTACCGAGTCGGTATTGTTGCGCAGATATTTTATATGGTGAAAAATCTCGTCCCTGGATGAGAGCACTAGCATAATTCTTGTTGTTTATCAAAAAGTAAGAAAATAGTGTTATAAAATTGCGTTATAAACGTCAATGAAACGCAGCTCTAATAAAATATGAAAAGTGTCATTATTTTTTTAATACTTTTAATACCTCCAGTATACATTATTAACCCTTAATATACATTTTTGGTCCATTCGTGTCTTGCGTATTTCTTTTCTTTGAAATACTAAGAACACTTGGTTCAAATATTAGTCCTTTTTTTATTCCTAAAAAAAGTTTGACATCTAGTGAACAAGTTTTATGTGTTGCCGGCCTCAATTCATGCATATCCTTAAATAATAACTCCGAAATTTGGGATCACAAATGATGTGTGTACATTTTTCGTAACTAAAAAATTTTTATTACAGACAACATATTAATCCTAAATAATCACGACTTTTGGCACCCTTGTGCTAATTATATATTATGTTGTTTGTAATGTTATTAAAGAACATTTTTCTAAGAAATTATAAGTTTTTTTAACAAAAGGAATAATAAAATGCTTTGTTTAAAGTGTAAATGTAATATATTTTCAATTTATAGCCATTCATGTAGGATAACTCCGGGAAATACGCTGCGCTGGAATTTACACTTCAGAAGTCAGAAAAAAATAGAGATAATTTTCCTGCAACTTTGTTACATGCCTTTATGTTATATTATAATTATGTTATGATTTCAGTTTCTTACTGTTAATATTGTTGCGCCCTCGCAATGATCACACTCGCGTCCACGACGCGTTCTTTTTAGCCACGGAAAAGAAAGGCCTCAAGGAAAAGTAAGAAAAGACAAGAAACCCTTTTATTAATAAGAGAATATAGCACGAGCAATCAAGAACACCGTAATATATAATACGGAATATCTCGACAGAAATGCACGTCCGAACGAACTGCTTCTCCAAGATGCCTGTCGCGGACCATCGACAACGCGTCGTCTTGGCAACTTAACATAGGTGTCAAAACAGCGCAGCATGCGATGGAGTACAGGCGTAACAATATTAATGGAATTATTATGAGTTCAATCGATTTATCACTGTAATAAATAATACCATCATAAATTAAAGTCTACATAAAATGATGACTGTAAGGCATGTAAAAGACTTAGTAGTTATTTTGTGATACATACGTGTAGTGAAATAGTAAAACATATTGTATAGCAAAATACAAGTGCTTTGCTTTCGTAGTCTTTGTTTAGTTTGTTGTATCCCACCTGTTTGGGATTAGTAGTATAGCATTTATGACGAGCAGGATTTATGCTCAAAATATACAAAATACAGATTGAATTCAATGCACTAAATGCAATAAACGCATTATATGAAACATGTATCTCTGTCGTAACACTTGTAACATATGTAGGAAAAGATTGTAATTATTATTTATTATTTCATAATACATATTTATCATTCTTATTCCTTAATAAAACTTTATAAACATATTTTATAAGTTATGTGTCATTTTACGTTTTATTTATATGCATTATTTGTAAATTTTTCATGAATCATACAAACCTCCCCCCCCTTCTTTGAGTACCCATATATCCCACTCCTATAGGATATATAGGACATACGGCAAAAATGCAAGGGTTTCAAAAAGTTTATTTTTTAATATGAAAAATAAATATTTCGGATTTCTAATATTTTTTTCATAGTAGAAATATACAGTATAAAGTTTTTACTGATAGTTCGTTTACTTTAAACATAATAAATAATACTTAATAAATTAAGTTTTTAATAGGTGCCGCGTACATACCGAAATTACCCTATATTTATAAAAAAATATCATTTTCAGGTTACTCAATAACTAAACTTTTTGAATAGCTGATACTTGAACTAATTTTTTTTTTGTAGTTTGCAATACAGTTTTATAATTGAACTATACCTTTCCTTTATTTTTGTTTCAGAATTTTACATTTTTATATGAAACAATACAATTTTTCGGTAAAAATATCGATTAAGCTGCAATGATTTTGATTTTGACATATGTTGTGAAGGTCATGATCCTGAGTGACTTTCAATAAGTTTTAGCCGTCGCTCATCCTTCGTTAAAAAGTTATAAACAAAAGAAATAACATCTCATTTTTGCTATACAAAATCAAAATTTTGACTCCTACCCCACTTTTCTCTTATTTGGGGACGTGCGACTTTCACCTGAAACGACTCTCATCTTACTCTCCCTCTGCTTGGAACGCACAACTTCCACGCGAAACGACTATCCCCCATCTTCTCCCCTACTTGGGGACTCATGACTTTTACCCAAAACGACTTTCACTCCACTTTACCTCCTGCTTGGGGGCGCATGATTTTTACTCGAAGCGACTCTCATCCTTCTAAACTACATCCACTTAAATTCCTCCCTCGCCCATTGCCTAATGGTGCATAACTTTCCACGCGAACACAAGTTCACTGCTTTAGCAGAAAATTTGTTTCTAATGCGAAGAATTTGTCTGCTTAAAGCAGTAAATTTGTTTTGAAACAATGAATTACTGCATGTTTGTAAAGTAGAGAATTTATGTGAAAATACATACTCTTTGGATTTCTTCGCTTAAATTCGATATCATTGCTCTTTCATTGTCAGTATCATTTCTTAAAAATTTTTTGTTAATAACTTTTTAACGAAGGACGAGCGACGGCTAAAACTTATTGGAGGTCACTCAGGGTATGACCCTGAAATAAAATTTTTTTCAATAAATACTACACATTTTTTCAGAATATGTTAATTTTCATCACTTTTATAAGTATATATAAATTATTAAATTTTTACATATATTTGATATCTTTAGAAAGTATTTGTACAGTTATATATTTTGTAGATAAATTGAAAAAATTTTATAATATATCTTAGAACTGTGAGAAATACATAGAAGAAACCTATAGAAATCAATGCTTTAAACGGTCTATAACTGGATCTTAAGTGCTTGTACGATTCTGTGAATGTGAATTTATGTAGGGTATCTCATTTTAATTTCTCCAGGCAAATATTTTAAAAAATATGAAAGACATAGAAAAATGTTTCAAATGAAAGTTTCGACGAGGATGTATTTTGGTCACGTTTTTTTTTAGGTGGAGTAATTTTTAAAGATATGAAGGTTCTTTCATTTTTTAAAAATGGAATTGTATGATTTTTTTACACATATGATTCCTTTAATTATTCTACATATATAAAAATAGATAGTGACAAAAAATAGTTTACGAGATATTTACATTTTATTCTGGCACATATTGACATAAAATGTTAAATAACTCGTAAACTATTAACTTTTTGATAACCGTACCTTAATACTTTTATGAACAAAATAATGAGAAATCAGTTGGTGGAAAGAAAACACATAGTTGCTTTAACAAATATGTATGCAATGTTAATATACAGGGTGTCTGGAAATAATTGCCAAATATTTCATGGCCAAGTAGAGCGGACTAAACTTAGTCGAAAAGTCCTCTACCATTTTGTAAGTTTCCCCAATAGTTAATAAGATATTAATCCTTAAAGATAGCCAAACCACACCCGGCGCGCACCCACCCGGCCTTCTACTGTGAAGTGTATACGCCTACCGATCGCTTGGCGCGCGGGTCGTGGGAGAGAGGATTGGCTGGTAAGCGCCCCGTGCTGCGCACATCGCCGCAAACCTCTATAGCTCGGACGGCGCGCTTGCCAGACTATTTAGTAGACCGGGCGGGTGCACATATTCGACTATCTTTAAGGATTAATATCTCCTTAACTTGGGGAAACTTACAAAATAGTAGAGAACTTTTCGACTCAATTTAATATATTCTACTCATGAAATATTTGATGATTATTTCCAGACACCCTGTATATTAACATTGCATACATATTTGTTAAAGCAACTATGTATTTTTTTTCCACCAATGATTTATCTCATTATTCTATTCATAAAAGTATTAATGTACGATTATCAAAAAGTTAATAGTTTACGGATTATTTAACATTTTATGTTAATATGTGTCAGAATGAAGTGTAAAATCTCGTAAACTATTGGTTTTTTGATATCATTATCTTAATATCTTTTCTTGTAGAATAATTACAGAAATCATATTTTGTGAAAAAGAATCATACAATTCTATTTTAAAAAGTGAAGGAGACTTTCATATTTTTTTGACGCTTCTACTTAGAAAAAAACATGACAAAAATACATCCCCCTCGAAACTGTTCCACTTTCATTTGAAACATTTTTCTATATTTTCTATATTTTTTCGAGATATTTGTCTGGGGAAATTAAAATGGGAACACCCTGTATACTATACAGAGTGTCTGGAATTTAAATGTCAAAACTTCGAGAGCGAATATCTAAGGGATTGATAAACTAAGAAAAAAAGTTCGGTAGAGTTATGCTCGTTTTTGTTTTGTTTTGAAGAAAATCACAAAAAAGGCAAAATGTAGTTTTCATTTTTATAGTTTCTCATTACTTATTTATGTTGTATTTATTCATTTACTTAATAGATATGTAGATATTGTTCAAAATGTTGGCTTCTTGCAGCAATGCAAGTGTTGCATCTAGTACAAACAGTTCGTATTGCAGCTAAATACTGATCTGCAATATTTATAATTTTGATACATTGCAGTCTCAATTCGATTTCTCAATTGTTCTCTTTAGTTGGTTGACGACGAATAAACTTCCTGCTTCAGGATCACACAAAGAAGTCCAGTGGATTAAGTGATCTGGATAGCCAAAGCACTATTCCTTCACCAATCCATTGTTGTGGAAAATGTCTGTCTAGCTAAGCTCGAATAGTTCTGCCATAATGAGCTGGATACCCATGAAACCACATTTCATTTCATTCCGTTGCTGCAAATGGATGTCTTCTAAATAATCAAAGAAGTTTCCAAAAAATTCGTATATCTGGCTACATTTAATCTATCGGATAAAAAAATGATCTCTCTCTCTCTCTCTCTCTCTAGACAAAAATAAACAAAGAAAGTTTTCACCTGAAAAAATTATTATTATTTTCGTGTACGATTTTAGCGACGACAATACTTTACAAACAAATTACATTTTGTTTTTTTTGTGATTTTCTCTAAAACAAAACAAAAACGAGCATAACTCTATAGGACTTTTTGTTCATCGATCCCCTACATGCTCTCAAAGTTTTGACATTTAAATTCCAGACACCATGTAGTCTCTTAAAATGCGAGCCGAAATGATTTTTTTGAAATGCAAACTTTAACTAAATTACTGCAGTGATATCACGGGTTAAATTAACTAATTTATTGAAAAAATTTTATATAACTTTAGATCTAAATCTAAGAATTTCAAAGGTAAATTTTCCCATGATTCTGGTACTCCCCAAGATAAACAATATACCATTTAAATCCGCTTGAGTAGTCGTTTAATATATCAATATAATTTTTACATCTCAGAATTTTTTTATTTTGATCTAAAAACGGCCTTAACTTAAAAATAACATGCTAACGTATTACAATTAATCAGAAGAAATATTAAATTTTATAAATTCCCTTCAAAATGACCTATTATTTTTTAAATTTCTGTCTATAGACTTCTAGTATTTACCCAAAATGAACTCAATATTTCATAATAGAGACTTTTCCTCTATAATTAAAACATTATTTTATACAGAATAAAGAAGATTACAATTTAATCTTTGGGATTACAATTTATTCATTGGCATCTTTATCGGCCTTGATTCTCAGTAGCCTAAATGTATTGTTTATTTTTATTTTTAAAACGTTATTGTTATAAAAAAATTTTTATGTATGCATACGTGAGATATTGATGTAGGAGTATGTAATGATGTATCAATGACACGTAAATCGTAAGTCCTATTTACACTATGACTAATCGTCTTTAGGATCATCTTAAAAAAGGAATCCTTAAGTAACCGATTGTTATTGCAATATTGTAGTTATATTCTGAATTTGATAGCTGAGAACGACAAAAAATTTCGAAATTAAAACTTTCTTTACCATTTCTTTCAATGTGGCGCTCCAGAGCTGTCACGTCATGACAACATTTGCTTCATATAAAAGCCGTGCAATCTGTACTTACGAAATAATAGTTAGATAATAATAGTATAGACTCTTAGTTTGCACGAAGAAAACAATGTGAAGTTCTTAAAATTGGACTTACAAATAAATCTACCTTTCCACAACGTCGAATTTAATGAAACTTGGTACATTTGTAGAGTAGACGAAAATAATATACATATATTTTTTATATTAGCAATAGTGTAAGTTTAAGAGTGTTATCCTTATAGTGATAAGCTCAAATACTTAATTTCTTGCTTAATTTCTTTTAGTTCACCCTATTATAATTACTTCTGAATTTTAAAGATGATAAGAGGTTTTCATGTTTCCTGAAAGCAAATCCAGTGTAAAAAATGTAGAATTTAAAATGGCAGACACAATATGGCGACCTGTTAAAGAGAAACAATTTTATCTTGCTCTTTGCCGAACATAGGAATAACTGATGAGGAGATGGCAAGAGTCTATTCTTATTCCGTTTTTTTTCTTTTATTTCTTATTATGTTTTTATATTTTTTTGTTTTTATAATTTTTTTATATTTTTACAATTTTTATAACAATTTTTGGGGAAACAATCGCGAGTAAGAGCACTGTTCGGAGGTGAAAAAAATTATTGTTTAAAAATTACTGCAGATTGCAATTTTTGAACAATAATTTTTATTTCCCAACAGTAATTTTTATTTCCCTTTTATGCCGATATTTGAGAATATAAGTTGATAAACGGATATTAGTGAATAGTAAAGCAACTTTCTAAGGTTTTATAATTAATATTTGCCTAGTTATCCCCCATTTTCTTTGGTTTAGGAGATTCGTATTATATAGTCCATTAGTTTTTGAGCGAATTTCTAAGTAATTTTTGCGCTATAATTGAAAATGTACTGTCGCTCTTTGTCTGGCGCAGGGAACCTCTAGCACATGTTAAAAACTAATTTCAAATACAATTATCTTTTAAACATGCCTGATTACCTCCCTCAAAATATGTATATATAGAGAATATTATTATCATCAAATAGTAAACGCTTCAAACAAATCTTACAAAAAGTCATACAACTATTTTAAATCTGCACTATTGCCGATATAAAAAAATGTGTTATTTTCGTCTGCTCTACAAATGTACTAAGTTTAAATTCGGTGAATCACGGAAAAATAGGTTTACTTGTTAAACATCTAATTAAAATTATTGTCATACGAAAATTTATGTGTAT
This sequence comes from Atta cephalotes, assembly GCF_000143395.1. Lineage (NCBI taxonomy): Eukaryota > Metazoa > Arthropoda > Insecta > Hymenoptera > Formicidae > Atta > Atta cephalotes. The sequence goes on along the minus strand of NW_012130070.1, from coordinate 2,260,406 downwards.
ATGTGCATGAAATATTGATGTAGTAGTATGTAGTCATGTCAGTGACATATAAATCGTCTGTGTGTAGTTCTATTTACAATATGATTAATCTTTAGAATTCCCTTACCATTCAAGTTTTGTATAAAAAAACTCTATATTGACAATAATAAGTTAAGATAACATTATATAAAATTTAATTCAAATTCCTTTTTTTTTTGAAAATTAAAGAAATGTAAAAAATCAGCAAATCGCAAAGTCAAAAAATTGTGCTCCTAATATGAGATGCCTCGAAAAATCGATAGTAAAACGCGAAGTATATCAGTATTTCAATTAAAAAACTTTATTTAATGTTTTTAAAATATAAATAAACATAGCCAGCATGCGCGAAAAATGAGCATACGATAGATATATAGAATTTGTTTTCAGTTGGCATCAGACGTAGAAACAGACAGTCAACGTTCATTCCGGTTGTCTTTTTAATTATTGTATAATAACATTTATACTTTTTTCACAACGCTTTTCACTTTTTCGCAATGATTTTCACTATACACAGAAGCATAAATTATTTATTAAATAATAAACAAAGTTTAAATGTTCATCTCAATGAAAACTTGAAAACATCCAAATTCTAAAATCTTGTTTTACAATGACTACAGGCATAATCTAATAATGAATTTTCTACTGAATAGTTTTCAATCCAAGAGCAATAAATTCATAGAAACGAATAGATAATGTTTATTAATTTAGCAGAAACATTGCTATCTCATATTAGGCGCCTATCTCATAATAGGGGGGCTTTCCTCTATACCTAAAATAAGTTCAATTCTAAGAACTTCACGTTGTTTGTTCGTGTAAATTATTAGTCTGCATAGACTATTATTCCTTAAATAAAATTGCATAGCTTTTACATAAAGCAAATGTTGTCACACCTTGACAATTCTAGAAATGGACGTATCCAGGCGAGGGAGGAGAACAAACCCTCACGCCCAAAATTTTTTATTAATTATTTTATTTTGAAAGATTTGATCTCCCCCTTCCCCCGAATATGTCCATGATTCTAGAATTGTTACGGCGTGACAACATTTGCTTTCCGTTAGCGCACATTCCGATAGCATACATTCACTCACATCAGTCAATGGTTAATAATTTTTACTGCTTTATTAATGAGAATATTTTATTTTGAATTAGCCAATTAATTAAGTAATGTACTGTATCGAATGCCTCTCTTTCATTTTTAATTGTAAAAAAACATACATTTATTTTCGACTTTATGTGAGTTTTCTTGCTGTTACATATATAAAATTTTTTTCTTTTCATTATAAGATCATATGAGTAATTTTTAATACTTCTGTTAATTCGAGCATACAATAATAATATTAAAGAATTAAATATTTTACTTATAGTAACTATATTATCCTTTTAAAAAAATGCTACTAAAGAAATAAATAAAAGCATGTTGTACAAAACGTAATATTTTTTCTCTTCCAAATAAAGTACGAGGAAACATTAAGATTATAAATATCCAAATGGAATTTATTAACATTAAAAATTGTAAATGTTATAACAAAAATAACAGTTCTTTTCAGTACAATAACAAAATTACCTTCTTTTTTTTATTTTTATTTCAGTTCACATACATTTCTGAGTTGAGAGAAAATCCCTCTCTGAAAAAAATTCCATATCTAAAGCACTATATTGAACTAATAAAATGGTAAAAGTAGACATCAATTTTGAAATTTTTTTGTCATTCACGGTATAAACTCTACCTTACAGATTAATGCGTATATTTTATGGAAAAGGATTTTCGAATCTGTAAAGGAGGAAAAAAATAATTATTATATAAAAATTATATCATTTAATCGGTAATACAGACGACTTAAGATCTCCTTAACCATAATGAAAAGAAAATTGAGTTATTCCCATTAGTTAGATGCGAAGTAAGTCTGCTCTATCAAAAATAGAGCAGACAGCCAATAACATCATGTTCTCCACCTATTATACAAATGATTCATCTTTTTCTCAACAACATCCACCAGAGAGACTACAGCATTGCCAGTTTGTCATTTAGTTTAAGTGTGTCCAATAAGGAAGTAATTTTCATTGTCAATTTAATATATAATATAAATCCAAATTAATCTTCTAATAAGATATAACTTGATAGACTGGAAAGAAATAAAAATTTTATCCACTATAATCTAATTATTATTATAAAAATTATTTCTTATAAATTAATGTTCTGTTCTTCAAAAAATAAAGTAAGATTGATAGAAAATCTTTTACAAGTGAAAGTTTATCTGTAGTATTAGTTTATCATTTAAGGAACTTTCCAGGAGAATTTTTTGAATATTTATATTATTAATATAAATTCAAGTATATTTATATTTTAAGAATATTCATACTTCTATTTCTCTCGTGTCAATAAATATATAATATCTGCATCCTTTATCCTCTTCCGGCTATTTCATATCAGCCAAGCTTCTGTGAATAAATAATTCGACAGAAAATTAAAAATTCAAGATGCCCGGGGGTCGTGTCTGTACTTGTACAGTGGAATGATGCTACTCTATGTATATTTCAGAAAAAGATGATTAATTGCTTGGTAATATTGTTTCATGAAAAAGAAAAAAAAGAGAGGAAAGAAAAATATGGAGACAATTTTTCTTGTTAAAAATATTTAAGATGAATTTTTTTGCATTTATTTTCTTTCTATTTTTTTTTTTTCAATAAATTGTGTATTCGATTGCGCATTTCATAATAATGAAATAAGTACTTTATTTCTATTTTAGATAATAAAAGTTATTGTCATACTTTATTATTATCCAAATTACTTATACAAAGATACATTGAATGTAAATTTGATATAAATATATATATTTTTAATATTACACGAAGCATAATAAAAACAATTTTGTAATCTAAACGAAAATAAATTTACTTTATAAATTTTTATCTTTATCTTTATCATTTATATTATATTAGGTGTACAACTTTGTTTCCGCCGTTTTCCTATAGATGGCTTTAGCGGTAAGTAGTGATCGAAATAAATAGATCATAGACGTCATACAATAAACTTGGGCATCTGTCAACATAACCCCATAGAAACATTAGTCGATTTGTGTCTGCATCATAAAGTTATTCTCGATTGAAAATGTCAGTTTACGAGCCAAAGTCTCGTCATTTGCGGGAGGTTTTAATTTTTTGCTTCAATATGAAGAAATCTGCGGCTGAGGCTCATCGCTATTGCTCTCAAATACTTATGGTGAGGCCGCTATTAGTATCGTGAATGGTTTCAACGCTTCAAGAACGGTGATTTTGATATCGAAAACCGGCATAGCAATGGAAGAGAAAAGGTTTTCGAAGATGCAGAATTGGAGGCATTACTTGAACAAGACTCGTGTCAAAATCAAGAAGAATTGGCACGATCATTGGGAGTGACTCAACAAGCCATTTCAAAACGCCTCAAAGCCACGGGAATGATTCAGAAGCAAGGAAATTGGGTACCGTACGAATTGAAGCCGAGAGATGTTGAACGGCGTTTGTTTGCTTGTGAACAGCTGCTTGAAAGGCAAAGACGGAAAGGATTTCTGCATCGCATTATGACTGGGGACGAAAAATGGGTTCATTACAATAATCTCAAGCGCAGAAAATCATGGGGAGTTCCCGGCCATGCTTCCACGTCGACGGCCTAACCGAATATTCACGGCTCCAAGGTCATGCTCTGTATTTGGTGGGACCAGCTCGGCGTAATGTATTATGAACTGTTAAAACCGACTAAAACAATCACAGGCGATCGGTATCGAACGCAATTGATGCGTTTGAGCCGAGCATTGAAAGACAAACGGCCGCAATACAACGAGAGACACGATAAAGTGATTTTGCAGCATGACAATGCTCGACCCCATATTGCGAAAGTGGTCAAGACATACTTGGAAACGTTGAAATGGGAAATCCTATCCCACCCGCCGTATTCTCCAGACGTTGCTCCCTCTGATTACCACTTATTTCGATCAATGGCACACGGCCTGGCTGACCAGCACTTCCGGTCTTATGAAGAAGTAAAAAATTGGATCGATTCGTGGATAGCCTCAAAAGATGACCAGTTTTTTCGACATGGGATTCGTACACTACCCGAAAGATGGGAGAAAGTAGTAGCCAGCGATGGATAATACTTTGAATCATAAATGTATAACCAGTTTTTTATAATAAAGCCTCGAATTTCGAAAAAAAAAGGCGGAAGCAAAGTTGTACACCTAATAATATCTAAAGTAATTCAGTTAATCTGATAATTCTATTTTTGATTGACGGAAACAACTACATATGTAATTATACTAAAGTGGTAATTTGATAACTATTAACAATAAGGAGGGTCTCATATACGTCTTAGAGTATGCTACGCAGCTATCTTCAAATTGTTTCATAGATCATAGAACAACAAATGTATCCCTCCTTCGTTGTAGTTATCGCTATTACTTTTAATATGATTATATATGTTATAAGCATATTGTAAGCTGTTTTTCTCATTCAAGAATGGAATTATCAGATTAAAGAAATTACTTTAGGTAGTAACATCTCTTTATAACATGGCAAACTAATTCAGCAAGTTGCGGAATTGTCACGTTCGTATGAGCTAGTAGTAATCAAGACCGAAGGAAATACAGTAGTAGTAGTAATAGCGACAGTCTGAAACTACCAGCTACATCTCTCTTTGCGTTGCATAATTTCCCAATATGCAAGAATTCGTATTGCTATGAATATTAAACATGAATTAAATTCACGAAGTTAAATTCACCAAAGGTAAATCCATCCTATACGGACAATCGATTATTTTCGATAGATATCTCAAATTAAAAGATGGAATTAAATACTTTGAAATGTTAAAATACTAATAAATATGTTGTTAGAGAGTGATTGACAGCATCATGTTGGCCCTGCTCTCTGAAAATAATTTGTTATACCATTAAGTAGATCTTACAGGAACGATTACAATGTGCTGTGCGTAAACTCATCATATCGCCAAAATATATGTCGATCCAATTGAAACTGAGTTCTGCTGGCCGATCTGCGCTAATTAATTACTGTACTCCCAGCAAATTCATTACAACAAACACTGTTCCTAACAATGGTAGCGGCGAATGTTTAGCTACATTATCCTCGCACGGCCGGAGTTGTCGCGGCCGGTCATATTGAATCATATACGTGTAAATTTTACGTGGTCAGCATGCTATGCGTATTTCGCACTTACATATTTTCCATCGAATTTGATAATTACCGCGAACAGAGTTGACGCGCCGTGTGATGCCACAAATAATTATTATCATACACGGCGCAACGAAATGCGATTCGGCATGTTGTATATATCAAAAGTTTGCTCCTGCATGTAACTGACCGCAATTAATTTTCTCGTTGAAAAGCGAAGTTAATCGCGATTATTTACTCCAACATGATCTATATTCCAACAATATCCAACATTCAGCAGCAACAAAAATTCAAGAATAATAACATTCTATTATATATTTCTTCGCGCATTTCCTTTTAAAGATATTATTTTTAAAAAAGTCTTTGTAAAATATTATACAAATTTAGACCGATGAGAATAAGTATAATTAAATAAGAGAATTCCTATACTCGGTCAAAGCAAATCTCAGATAGTCTATAGAGTCTATAGAAAGTGGATTTTTTTAAATGTCTGCCACACTATGCTAACAAAATGACAACAGAATTAGATGTACATAATACTGTTAGACTATTAGAAAAAACATAAAAAAATCTGCAAATGTTGCAGATAATGTTGGCAGAATCTGCTCAGTTTCTGCCAACAATTTGCCTTCACATTATGTCGATAAACGATGTTAACAGAACACTAATGCGGACGCAGTTGATGCTAGATGTTATCATTTTCTGCTCGAACCTGCTGAAAGTCTGCTAAAAGATTGCAGACATTTGGCTATCTGGAATCTTATTGTTAGTATTTAAATATTTTTTTGTAAATCTATATATATATCTGAATCTGTAAACTGCACACCGAAATTTTTTTCGATCTCGAAAGGCTATTACGATAAAAATATTAATAATTAGATATTAATGAGAAATCTGCAAATAATTTTACTGCAAAAAATATTGCCTCAGCCAGGATTTAAGGGGGTCTCCTACAAAAAAGTTTTTTCTTTTTTTTTCATAAATTGATAATGCAACTCTTCAAGAATACTATATGTCCCTAAAATTTTAGAGGGAAATTCGAAGTCCTCCGGTATAAATTTAGTGCTTATACAGGTGCACAGCGCGCAGGTATAATAAGTAATTAAAAACATTTTTTATTATAATTTTAAAGTACTCTTAAGCAATTCAATTTCCATTCTAAAAATTTTTTTCTATGTCTTATAATTTCTCTCTCGGTGATATTTGCTTCGAAAGAAAAAAAACGATTTTTTTCGAGGGGGTATTTCCCTAAATCTCGAGATAAGCACAAACAAAAAAATGTGGATCTAATATTTTTTCATGCTTTACAACATATCCAAAGTTCATTAAAATCGGAGTGTTGGTTCCTTTATTAGTAGCCCGAGTAGCTCATAGAATCGTTCAAATTGCTCAAAATAAATTCCATTCCAGGAAGCTGAATGATTATTGTATGTCCTCAGAATAAGTCTCGGAACATTGTAAGTACTCAAGAACTAAATCGGAAATTTTAAATCATTTGTATGTCATTTAGGTGCTAGGTTAGATGACTGCAAAAGCAGTACGTTTGTCACTTTGTGCTGCAATTTTCTCCTCAATTTTACAATTGGTAAGGTCTTTCTAAGTAATACATATCATTATTAATCTTGGAAACACTTTCCTCTATTGTACATATACACATATAAAACTACAAACATTTCAGATAGTTGCGTGAAAAATTCTAACGTATTGATGTTACGTTAATGATAATAGTTGATGAGGCAGATATTTTTTTTAACGTGTATTTCTTATTTTTTAGATTCATTTTCATTTATCAGAATTATTTCGCGTTGGTAGCAAAAAAATTATGAAGAAAGGTGCCGTATCAAATTTATTTTGCAAATGTGATGAATCTGTAAAATTAGAAAAAAGAAAAAAATTGAAACATCAATATATTAGAATTGTTAACATCAATATATTAGAATTTTTCATGCAACTACGTAATCATTACACTCGCATTATATTAAATTTAATATGTTAATATTAATATTAAGTGAGAATTATAATATCGATGTCATTTTTGTTCATGTTTACGGGAGTTACATTATAAAACATTTGTATGCACTTCGATATTAATCTTATACAGTAAAGCTGATTTTAAAAGTTTCCAAACAGAAATTTCAGCAACATCAATTCATTTTTGTCTCAAGTTTGAATCTTGGGCAAATGTTGTTCAGCAATATCCTTCTTTATTATTTGAATTTGAATTTGTGCATCTTGGAGCATTGTATCTGGCAAGCATTTTATAATATGCACAAATCCTGTTCAGACATCTGAAATGTAAAAACTCATTGTTTTATTTCATGTACAATAGAAGAAGGTATATATATATCTCCAAGATTAATAATATATATTATTTACAAAGATCTTATCAATTGTAAAATTGAGGAGAAAATTGCAGCACAAGGTGACAAGCGTACTGCTTTTGCAATCATCTAATCTAAACGACATACCCTCACCATGGCTCTACGGAGCTTGACGACCAAGTCCAATCAGAGGAGACCGGGTCACGTAATGCAATTTGTCACTCTCTCCCTGTGAGGCTGTCTAGTAACAGAAGTCTATGATATACGCAGTCGCACGTTCGTGTCAATTTTCGTATGATAAATTCATCACGATAAAGTATCTAAGTCTAATTCTAAGAACTCGACGTTGTTTGTTCATACGAAGTATGTGTCTGTGAACCACAATTTCGTAAGTACAGATTGCAAAGTTTTTATTATGATATTGACAGTTCTAATTCCATATTGGACTAAGAAATGATAAAGAAGATCTCAATTTAAACAATTTTTTTTCGTTCTTGATATAAACTTCATCTTACATATTATTAATTATATTAATATATATGTTTAATTCTGGAAAATGATTTTCAAATTTATAAATGAGGAAAAAAATAATTATTATCGTTTAATCAATAATACAGACGACTTTAGGATCTTCTTAATGGAATAATATTAAGAATACTTTATTCTAGATTTTAGAATTTTTCATTTAACAAGAAAATATTCTTTTCTGAAGAATCAATACGATTAGCTTTATCTTGATCCATCTTATTTTATTCTAGATCGAGAAGTAATAGCATTGAATATACAAATTTTTGTGGATTTAAATTCAGAAATATTTAAACACTAAGATTCGTTTTGACTGATATAGGAATTTAGAAACATAGAAATTCTCTTATTTAATTAGCTCTTTATACTCTTAGATAGAAATCAATTTTTTAACGCAATTGTGCGCATGGCGTTAAGCGCGAAATTAATACATTTAGATTCAGTTTCACAATTTATAATTAACTCTTAACTGGCATTCAACTTATTCTTCATTTTCTTCTAATTTTTGCATAATTTTTTTAAGACTACATTAAAATATTACGCAGTTCATATACAATTTATTAATTTATTAATATATATATATATATATATATATATATATATACATATATGTATAAAATATTACATATATACATATATCAGTGACGAATTATCTATTAAAGCCCAGTTCTACATCTCACGATTGATTCTTAACTAGGGTTCAACTTATTTCTAATCTCTTTCCAATTCTCTTGACTTAAGAGTTAACTATGAATTATAGAACTGGGCCTTAAGATAATTCGTCACTAATTCATCATATTTGTATAAACTGCGTAATTAATATAGTTTAAAAATTATTTATATTAAATTATCATTATGTAATACAATTTTTTATTTAATAATAATTACATTATATTATTACGGCAATAATAATGATAATGTTGATGAATATTTTATGGTTATATTAACGAACATGATAGTTTTGTATAGAATACTAAAATAATTATTTTGGTAAAATGATATTTCGCATTGTTATACATTCAAATATTGATAAATTGAATTTCGGGAATTGTTCCCTTGTCACAGTGACGGGAAACGGAAAACATGATGCGAAGATAAATAAGAAGCCGAGGGATTTGAAGATAATGATCGTTTCTCTATAGCGAACTTACACTCTTCGTTAACTTTGAGAAAAGTGAGGTAAATTCGCAGAGGCGAAAATGTCGATAGAAATACCCCGGAGATATCGCGGTCCAACTATAGAATGGTTAATTATAACGATAATTAGCAGGCACTTTTGCGATGGTAACTCCCGGCTCTCAGGCGTCGATCCTTTACTTTGGATTGGAGATATTCCATATCTCAAGCTCGAGTTTGAAAAGTATAAATGGAAAATGATTTTGTTGTAATTAGCTATCCTCGGAATTGAGAAACTTTGTTAGTCTCCGTACAGTAACTTTGACGTGATACCATACAAAATACTTCATATTATTGAGTTATCAAAGTGACAAGAAAGCACTCTTTTTATCATAGAACGAACTTCTACGAAGAGCCGCAAAAGAATTTAGAAAAGAATTTATCATAATAGGACCTCATAAGAATTATTTCAGAAACATTGCTAAATTACATTTCCAAAATTAAGAAAACATAACAAATTTTTATTGATATTTTATGTTTCAACAAGTAATAGTAGATGTTTCTTGTAGAACTTTTTAGACTGAAAAGGTATATGTTTCTTATATGTGAACTACATTCTTTATACACTCTTGGTTTATTTTACGATGTCGATCCTGTATAAACCACCATTAATGAGTTATCTTCTTTTTATTTAAAGATCTGATTTATTCCAGCTTATTTACAGTTTACATTATTTTATTACTAGCACATAGTATTCTTAATTTTCCGAAAAAACAAAACTGAGAAAAAAAACTCAATTTTTTCCAAAATTGTTTTACCAAAACAAATTCTTTTAATAATAGATTCTTATTCGCCCATACTTTAATTTAATGATAGAATGTTGCTTTAAATTATTTTAACCCAATTTATTTTAACCCAAAACATGTTACATAAAAAAAATAGAATTATCTCCGTTTATGCCTTTATTAACATATGTATAAAATAATAAATTTATGTTACAATATTATGTATATAGTTTCTTTTTTTAATTAATGTCCTTACCAAGAAAGAAAGACAAAGAGAGAAAGAGAGAGAGAGAGAGAGAGAGAGAGAGAAGAGAGAGAGAGAGAGAGAGAGAGAGAGAGAGAAGAGAAGAAGAGAGAGAAGTAAGTAGTAATAAGTAATTAAAAATTATAATAAGATAGTAATAGTTAAGTTAACTTACTCTACGTAATTAATATATTA
>NW_012130070.1:2237834-2250025 GCF_000143395.1 Atta cephalotes | reverse complement strand
GAGAGAGAGAGAGAAAGAGAAAGAGAGAGAAAGAAATTTATTCATAAATTCTAAAAAAATTTTATAAATGATCGTAATAGAGAACTTTATTTCATTAATGATTTACTTATTAGAATTCTTAAATATAATAAAGAAATTAGTAATTTAATGAAATTATTGATATAAACAACAAAAAAATTTAATTATCTTAAAAGAAAAGTATAGTAAGGAAAAAAAATCAATATAAACCGTTTTTTCCTATAAAAAGTTTTCGAGAATTTATTTGGACTAAGAACACTACTAGCACACCTAGATCTTTTTTTTATATATGGTCTTCTAATTCGGTGGAAATATAACTTGTTCGATATATATAATTTGAAATAATTTTAACATTTTTACGATTAGACATTTTTTTATGTTCTGAAGAAAGCTTAAAATGAATCGTAACATGTAAGTACATAAAAATTTAAAGCTACTTCTACATAATTCGCAAAAAGTAGTTCACAAACGCAGATACAAAATAAAGATCTGCGTTTTGCGAATAGCGATCTACATAGTGATCTCTGTAGACTGAACTGAATTGTCACATTAACTGCTACGTTGCGATGATTGCGTTGATCAATGACAGAAAAGCAAAGAATAGTAGAAATTAATTTTGTATTTGCTCAACAAAGAGCCATCCTTTTTATAAATTTTTGTGATACGCAAAATATCAGAAAAATAGTAAGTTTCTTTAACCTGACATAAATTAAAATGTCAACATTTTAAAATAGTTGATTTTCATCTGTGTATATCTTGCGTGCGATGATCGTCGCACGTTATTCTATGTTAACATTTGCGAATTATGGAGGCAGCTTTATGTATTAAATCAATTTTGCAATTCATTTTGTATTTTTGCGCACCAATTTCCGTGACTTCTGTTGTCCTTTTCTCTTATTTTATTATTCTTATATGCTTTTATATGTAAGTCAAAGATGCAAACAATATAAGTCGACATAGATAGTAATGTATAAAATTTGCGTTTTATCAACAATTACAGGCATTTTTGTTGTTTTATCAACAATTACAGACATTTTGACCACACTTTTTAGTTCATCTTCAGTGTAATACAAAGAAGTGTTAACAAATTTAAATATTGAACATTATATTAATTTTTAATACATAAACGAGGCGCTTTCTATTGAGAAGCAGAGATGTATTGCAAGTAAATTCAGAAGTAATTATCCCTGGACAAAATCTTTAATCATCTATTGCATTTGGCAGAATATTTCGATAGGAACATATTCGGATATTAAAAATTATAATCTGAAGTAAGTATGTGTTCTGCGAGTTATCAAATCAGAACGCATATATATCTTGGTAAAATATATTTCGAAAAGTTTTTAATTATAAATAATGATATTAATAATAATATATTAATAATATATGTACTTTTTAAACAACTTCATCAAATAATTTTTCAAAATTTTTCTTTGAATTTTTTATCTTATAAAAGTGAATTCGTACTAGCTACATAATATATAGCTATAAGATAATTCAATATTTTTAACAATATATGAAAATAAATGAGATACTATGAATTCTCTTTTTTATTATTTATGTAGAATTGTAAGTGATATGTTAAAATAATAAAATTTACAAAATTTCTGTTTTCAAAATTCCAAGTAGTGATTCTTATATATTACTCTGATAAAAAAAACTTTAAAATTATTTAAATTTTAGTTTTTTAAAAAATAAACTTAATTTTTCAAAATCTGTAAGTAAATTTTTTTAACTAAATTTTTTAAATTTTATATTCTTTTCTATCAACTAAAAATCCGTAAGAATTATCATTTGTGTTGAGAAACAGTAACCATGTTCAAATGGAACTTTACAATTATACAATAAGTCTGTTTTCTGTGGCTGAACTAATATTTTGAAATTTACAATGAGATAGGTACATGTTTGGTATTTAACAAAAACGAGAAAATGTTAAATGTGTGCAGTCTAATGCATCAGAAATAAAAAAACAGATCTAATGATGATTTATTGTTGAACTACTTGGAAGAAATACAAATTACCAAATCGAAGTATCAAATTATCTGTGAAATACGAGAATAGCATCTTCATGAACAATGTAGTCCTGATGTTAAAAATTTAGATCGCTCGTTGCTGTGAAGCGATGGGTTTCTCGAAAGCACTTGTAGCAACGTAACGACGTCGTAGAAGCGTTTAATGAGCCCGTGCCTAACAACGGATTCTCTCTTTTCTGTGATTTCAGCCCTGCGAGAAATCAAGTGATTTTCGTGCGGTACAATGCGCCGCCTTCAACAATGTGCCATACAGCGGGCAACTGCTCAAATGGTATCCCCATTACGACCCGGCTAGGCCATGCGCTTTGATCTGCCGCGGCGAGCAAACCCTCGAAAATAGCGTTAGACGGTCGCGAGAGGAAGTGCCATCGGGCGAGAAGACGCTGCGCGATTCTACAGATAGCCTGCTATTCGACAGCGATGAAACGATAGTGGTGGAACTAGCGGATAAGGTGGAGGATGGCACAAAATGTTACGCGGAGGGCACGGATGTGTGCATAAGCGGCGAATGCATGGTGAGTGAAATTTCATATTAAATCGCTCACTTGCTACAACATAATTTTAAAAAATATCATTATGTACTTGCAGAAAAACAACGGAAATAAAGGAAAAAAAGATAAAATTTTAGAGAAATATAACTATTTTTATTTCTCTATGATCAATTACTATATCAAAATTGCAAAGTTATGATGATTCAAAATATTCAAACTTATTTTCTAGAAAACTTCGTTTATTGTTGTAGCATATGAGCAAAGACTATTTGTTGATCATGATGTATTTTACAATTTTTGACAAACGTTTTCGTATAAAAAATTGAATGTAACTATCAAACAATATTTCTGTCAAACATTAATATTAAATTAAATGTTAATCGATACTTTTCTCAGAATTTCTAACAAGCAAAATGTTACTAGAATACTAGCAGTGGATTCGAACAATATTACGGCAGATTGACATCAACTGCAGCGTCCGCATTAAAGCCATGTTCTGCTAGAAGAGAAACGTCTGTCGTCGTAATCAGACAGCAGATTGGTAACGGAAATATAGAATCTATCATTCGTAATTATGTAAATGAAATCATTTTAAATCAGGAATCATTAAAATATTTACAAAAAGGTAGTTTATTATAGTCAATTTGCCATAATATTCTCTTAGCAAATTTCATTGTACAATCTTAGCCATAAATTATAAAGTATATTAAATTTATGGCATTTTCATGAAAAAAAGACGATAATAAAAATCAAAGAAAAACTAATAATATTAAAATTGTTATAAAAATATATATTATTTTTTAATTTTTAAAACTTTTTCATTTACTTTTTGTTAGATATAAAACATTTACGTCAATCTGTGCTTTATATTTATGATACTAAGGCTGTATTTCTATCTAGTAATCTATTGACAAAATTTGCAGATATTTTGTAAAATGTATCTATGTATCGTCGATTGATTAACCGAAATCGAATTAAGACAATTAAATTTACGGATTAAGAGATATGTGTTTCTAAGAGTCAAATTATCAAGAACTACAATGTTAAGAACTATTCTACACTCTCCCTTCCTTATGTAATAACTTTTCACGCCAAGCGAGGTCCACGTTCCTACTTAAAAAATCGTTACATCTTAGAGATCAGCATCTTAAAAAATTAATGATCTTGACAACATATTTGTTAAGATAACCTTTTGTAAACATATACTGTTTTTTTTTGTATACATATACATATACGAGGACTGTTTGATAAGTACCCGTGTTTGACGACTGAGGGCGCTTCTGACTAAAAATCTGTATACCATCGTGTAACACCATTTTTTGAACGACGCAAGTAAAAATTTCAGACAACTGTATCGGTTAGTTTAGTTTTTATAATATATACAATTGATGCTTGAGTGTGCTTGTTTGCAATCATGGAGAAAGAGCAATATCTGTGATTCGATTCCTGTTTTTGGAAGACGTGTGAAGAAATCAAAGAAAAGTTGCATGCCGTATATAAGGACAACACACTTCGATGACTACCATAAGATATTGGTACAACGAATTTAAGCGTGGCCGAACATTTTTTATGAAGAGCGCCCAAGTCGTTCGATTGAGGTGACTACGGAGGATATGGTCAACAAAATCCATGATATCGTGTTAGCAGACTGCCGGGTGAAGATCAGAGAGATTGCTAACATTGTAAAGATCTCAACTAAACGCATACAAAATATCCTACACGAAACATTGGGCATGAAAAAGCTATCGGTGAGATGAGTGCCGCGTTTGCTGGAACAAAAACGGAATCGCATGACAACTTCAAAGCACTGTTTGGACATGTTTAAGCGCAATCCGAAAGAGTTTCTGTGACGTTTCGTCACTGTTGACGAAACATGGATCCACCATTACACACCAGAAACGAAAAAACAATCTAAACAGTGGACTAAATCCGGCGAATCTGCTCCAAAGAAGGCAAAAACGGTTCCATCGGCCGGAAAGATCATGGCCACCGTTTTTTGAGATTCGCGAGGTATCATTTTCACCAACTATTTGGAGAAGGGAAGGATCACGGGACAGTACTATGCTGATTTATTGGACCAATTCGACGCTGAATTGAAGAAAAAACGGCCTCATTTAGCGAAAAAAAAAGTGCTCTTTCACCATGATAACGCACCAGCTCATTCGTCCACAATCGCCATGGCAAAACTGGTCGAATTACGCTACGAATTGTTGTCTCATCCACCTTATTCTCCAGATTTGGAGAATCCTGCGATTTCTATTTATTTCCAAACATGAAAAAATGGCTTGGCGGAAAGCGCTTTGCATCAAATGAGGAAGTCATCGCCGAAACAGAGGCCTATTTTAAGGAGTTCGACCAATCAATATTTTTTAAACGGTATAAAAATGTTGGAATATCGCTGGGCTAAATGTATCGAAAGGAGATTATGTAAAGAAATAAAAAAAAAAATTTTTTTTTAAAGTGTTTTCTTCTCTAACACGGGTATTTATCAAACAGCCCTCGTAGAATGTAATATCATTATTAATATATTCAATAATACGTCTTGTATAATAAACAGAAAACGTGTAGGTGCATCTTTAATTCAAGAGTGTTATACAATTTATACATATTACATGCTTTTTAAAACAGTATATTTCTGTGAAATTTAAAAAAAAAACGTGAATTTTGTAGAAAAATTGATAACAATGTATAACGCAATTGAATTATTCAACTTAATATATTGTTCAAAGCAAGAAAAACTACGCTGAATCTTTTATGCTTAAATATTATTTATTATTTCAAATACTAAAAAATTAAATGTTTCATCGATCATTTCAATAATTAACAACAAAATTATAACATTCGGTCTTAAACAAAATTGATCAAATATAAATTGATGATGAAATGGCTCAATAAGAATAAAATTTAAAATATATACAGGGTATCTGGAAATAATAATCGGAAATATTTCATGAACAAGTAGAGAGGACTAAACTGAGTCGAAAAGTCCTTTATCATTTTGTAAGTTTCCCCAATAGTTAACGAGATATTAATCCTTAAAGATCCTTAAATCCGAATATTACTGTGAAATGTATACGCCTACTGATGAGCACCCTGCGCCGCAACGTAAGTCTCCATAGTTCGAACGGCGCGCTTGCCAGGCTATCCCCGCTCCCAAGGCCCGCACGCCAAGCGATCGGTAGACATATACTTCGCAGTAATAGGCCGGACGAGTGCGCGTATTCGGTTATCTTTAAGGATTAATATCTCATTAATTATTGAGGAAATTTACAAAATGGTAGAGGACTTTTCGACTCAATTTAGTCCGCTCTATCTGCCCATGAAACATTTGGCAATTATTTCCAGACATCCTGTAAAAATAGACTATCACACAACGAGATATTTATATTTTACATGTATTCTATAAACTAAAATTAAGTATTACATGTAATACATGTAATACATGTGAATTTTATAGATATCTTTATTATACATGTTTATATCGATTACATAGGATCGATTATTTAGTTTTAGTTTATAGAATACATGTGAAATATATTTCGTTGTGTATATGTGACTCGTAGCCTATTTTTATATATATACTTTAACAATTGATCAAATTATCCTTCTTAACTGTCATCACCTTAGGTAACCACATACATGTTCATTATTCCAAATTAGGGGAGACCTACTTATCCCTATAATCAACTGAATCAGTTGATTATAGGGATAAGTAGAATAATCGAAGCTACATTAAAAATAAAACATGCGAGATACACGTAAACGTATCTGAGCACGCAGCAATCTTAGTGACTGCCGCTAAGTTTGCTGCAACATTTTGTTGCGAACACATCTATGATAAAAAATTATACCAAAATTTTAAAAAATCGTACACCTAAGTAAATATTTTTATTCTTGAATTTTTTGTTTTACAAAATCGTATCTGAATGTCTGAGATATTTGATTTCTACGTAGATAATAAGTATAGTTCTTACTAATAAAGTTCAACAGATTTTTTTTGTTTATGTGGCTTTGTCATATATTGTTAATGTTTTTAAAAAATGAACAGATAGAGATAGTAGACTAACTACAGCATGGAACTGACTCATTTAATGACTCTTATAGTACTTACTCAAAATTTTATTCTTTTAAAGAGATTTTCTTCAGTGATAAATGTTATAATTTAATTGTACAATCTTGAAAATTAGGCTCATTTGACATGTTTTTGCACGAAATGAACAAATTTTACAAAAAATTGTTTTTTGCTCTGCGAAGCAAATGTTTGTGTTTAAAATATATTTTTATAAAAGTTTTATTAATGTAGCCTAAGATGTAGCTTAAAATACATTAATCTTTATTTTAATAATCTTAGTTGAACTATCCCGATCCCGGGAGGGGTCTAGTTGAATCAGATGGAATGCATTAGAAAAATGTATTTTTTTTTCAGTTATTTATTCAATTATTAGTTATCAGTTTCCCCTTATTATTAAAATATTGGGTAGTCAAATGAATGTAGTAACTAATGTATTAAGTGTAGTAAAAAGAAATCCATTATTTTTGCATGAAATTGAATGGTAGTAACTAATGTATTAAGTGTAGTAAAAAGAAATCCATTATTTTTGCATGAAATTGAATGGAAAAATAATGGATTTCTTTTTATTACACCTAATAGAATTTATTTTTTTTATAAGTCTCTTAATTTCATTTATAAAAATTCGAAACTGAAAAATGAGTCTATTAACCTCGCGATCTCCCCTATACTTTACTTTAAGTTTTCTTATTTCCAAAGAATCAGGAAATCAAGAATCTTGATTTCCTGACCATAATGATATTATTATACATGATATGATTATACATAGTTGCACATCTTGTCAATACACTGGATTCTTGATTCGAAATTCTAATCTACGTCAATTTGATTTAATATTACAACGGATAATGAAAACGAAGACAATTTGATTAATTTTGTTTAAGATTGAATGATATAATTTTGTTGTTAACTATTGAAAAGGATCATTTTGAAATGATCGAAATGTTTAATTTTTAAGTATTTGAAATAATAAATAGTATAAGCCTAAAAGATCTAGCGCACTCTTCTAGCCCTAGAACAATTAAATTGAATAATATTCATATAAAACCTGATATCGAAATATTAATTTGCAATTGAATCAGTTATAATTAAATAACAGTATTTTCGGTATAGTCTAATATCAATGGAATTGATATTAAAAAATATCAATATGATAAACGAGGCTCGAAATTATACGCACACATGCACGTACGCATGCACGCACGCACATATGCACGCACACATCTTTTTGAATCTTACCTTTTTAGGGTTGCGTTCCAAAATTCAACTCTGTTCGAGTATTATTTTATTCTTATTGGTCACCGAATGTTGAATAAAGATAAAAGATATTCAGAGTTGACAAAGTCAAGTGTTTTAGAACACACCCCTGCGCACATATGGACAAGTGGAACTGAGACCTTGACGTCATTATTCTGCACTTATTGTGACACGTCATTGATCCGTCGTTGAAAACCAACCATACTCGATTCTTTATCCCAATGCTCTCAAATGTCCATCACAATACAATATGATGTGGAAAAGAGAATATAGCATCTACTTCATAAACACGGCATCACATATCAAAACATAAATTATAAACGTATATTCTTCCAAAAATATTATTCACTACTATCAAAATAATCAAGTGAATGAGACTCTTGCTGATAATTATATTATTTATCATTTATCAATACAATTAAATAGTGTCTATTCGAGCCAACATAGGATGTCAATGTGAAGTTCGGTTTATTTAAAATAACATAATTTCAATCGCAAACGTTTCGATTCAATTTCGGATCCTTATTAACGCTCACATATAAAATGTTGACAGAAATTAGTCAGCTAAGCATAGTAATGGCGAATGTCATTGCATTTTCCGGTACACTATAATTTATTGAGTCATTATATAATAAAACACAAGCAAAAAGTTTTTCGTGACTTACATGATATCGAAACGTTAGTGCGTTAAGCGTCGAATCTCATCTGACGAGACAACAATAAAAGACAGCACAAACATATAAATTATAGAAAATATTGAAGGCGTCATTTAAACATAATTATGTTATCATATGCTTTATCCAATAATTCTGTATCATTCTGTAAATTTAATCTATTAAATTGTTGTTTAATAATCTATTAATTTGTCGTTTAATAAAAATCGTTTCTGAAATGAGTTTCTTATTCAATATTTGTTCTTCATCTAACAATAAACAAGGTATGTTGTCCCAATCAAATTCATGAGAACATTCTAATCGATTCCGTAATAACCGAGCGTTGTATGATATTCCAGTTATCATTTATATTATTTAAAATAATTTAATTCATATTGAATCTGATCGTAAAAAAAATTATGTACAAGAAAGCATATACATATAGGATGCCCCATTTTATTCAATCACTTCAAATATCTCTTGAACAGTGCATTTTAAGGAAAAATGTTTCAGACAAAAGTTTTGGGACTAAATTACAAGAATACGTAATACAAAATGGGAAGTTCCGTTTAAAAAATTTAAAGTAACCTTATCCTGACTTTGATGATGCCACCCAAAATCAAACCAATGGCACCATCTTATGTCCTCCTTAAAGTCTTAAAACTTTTGTCTGAAACATTTTTCCTTAAAATGCTGTTCAAGAAATATTTGAGGTGATCGATTAGAATGGGACACTCTGTATATGTACGCATGCAAATGTATATATTTTATAATCACATTTTTAGGATCCCACACTATAATTATATGAAAAATTGAGTTCCAGTGAAGTGAGTTGGTTTTCACATTATAGCTTATAATGCGGTGAACAAAAAAATGTTATATATACATGATTTAAAGTTTTTAAATTATGATATATAGGTATATCAATTAAAAATGCTCACAAAGCACAAGTTTTACATCTTTGATACACTTAGAGTGATACCTTTTTTTGCTGGATACTCTTCCTTTAAAGCATCTGATGATCCCAACATCCACCGGAGCATTCAACGTGTTCAGAATGTACTCTTTTTGATATTCATTTTGAGAGAGAGCGAGAATACCGGAAGCTATTAAGTCTATCGTATGTGAAATAAATAGTAAGTTAATCATTATTATGCATCTGTAATAAAATATTTGAAAATTAAAATATTATTATATTATATTAAAATCGATTTTTTTTACTAATATTAAATATATGTTTTTGTTATTTTTAGGATTTTTAAATATACTCTTTTTCTTCTACTTTTAAATTCAAATATACTTATATACTCATTTTGTACTAAAATTTTTTACGTCCTATTTTGAGTGTTCTACTTTTATACTACTTTTCAATCAGGAATATCCTAGTTTTTACCTAGATTAGACCTAATCATCCTAAGTATAGATCATAACTAAAAAATTATCCATTATTGAGCTTTGTGTCTGTGACATCTTTTTTATTCATCACGTTATCTAAAAATCTAAATTATATATAAAAATTAATTTACATTTTACCGAGATCAAATATAATTAGTAATTTTTTACGTTAATTTAACTAAAATATTGAATTTAAACAATTTAACTTAAAAATATATTTTTTATTCAAATTTAGTTTATTATTTAATAAGTATATGATTAAACATTATTTACTTTGAAGCTAAGTAATTTAGCCACAGAAATGGATTGTAATTAGATATGACTATTTTTTTAACCTCATGTTTTATAATAAAATAATACATTTTGACACACATAAAAGTGTAAAATAACAAATATTATTTAAAATTCCTTTTATCACTATTATCTCAGAGTATAATATCAGAAGTGAGAAAAACTACAATAAAAATTCTTGTAAATGATGAAATGTATTTGAATAGAAATATTTTTTAATAAAACAATAACATTTTGCAATCGAATAGAATGAATTTATAAAATGTAAATGAAAATTATCTTCTTGTTTCGAAATTAAATCATATATTTATTTCTATATATTATTACTTTGATATTTTGATATTTTGTCATAACTGTGACTGTACAGCTTATTTTGTTTTTTGACATGCTTAATTCATTTCCAACATAATTATTAATTAATTAATTATTAATTGTTTTATTTATTAATTGTTGAAATAAAAGGAGAGTTTTTGATATATTTTATAAGCACAGTTCTTTCAGTAACATTGTAATTTTATTAACATATAATATTTTTTACTATGTATTTTATTGTTGCTAACGTTACAATCTGAAATAGTAATGAGATGGTAATAGTAATTAGTAAACAGGAGCTTTAACTCAAAGAAGGTTTAAATTTATTCCTTTAATATTTAAAAGTATAAGTAAGTAAGTAAATAATAATTGTGATAAGGCGTGAGCAGATGTTTAAATTATATTATAGAAATTATAGAAATTACTTTCTATTAATATATGTTTCCATTTTTTTATATTTCAGAAGTATATTATAATTAAAAGTATATTATAATTAAAACTGCAATTAAACGTTATTCGTGAAAGTGTCGCTAAATGCGATCTAATCTTTAACTTTCTTGATTTAAATAAATAGATAATTATCGATTCTTAACCGTGGCATTATCGGAAACCATGGATCTGTCACGTACAGACCGCAATATATTAGATGCGAGGGGCATTAAGCGATAGGTACAGTGCGCCGCTTGTCAGTCACTATAAATTGTCGGTCGATCAACACGTAAAGGCCTTAATTATTGAAATATAGCGATACTTACATTTCATTAATTTAACCGCAATTTAGTCGCTAATGAGGCACATTGTGGGACTAGTTTATGTTACTTATATTTTTCATGTAAGATAGTTTTTTAGTTAAATGTTGAGAAAATAATCAGTTTTTAAAAATGCAAATTTTTGTCAAATAAAAAATATGCAAGATTAAAAAATCTATTGGGTATTATTACATTTTTTATGTACAAATATGGAATAATTCGGATTAATAGCTTAGACAAATGAATATGCATCCGAAATGTATAAATAGTTCGGAGTAACGATATTTGAATCAAAATAACATTTTAATTTATTAATCTATTTAACTATTCGTTTGCATTGTTAAATCAATGAATCGCGATTTGCCTAGTAGCTTGGGAATTTACATATTAAATTCACCATTAGTTTGGTCACTGCGTTTTGAACATCGAAATAATCCGATCTGTAATTTTGATCGAATAATTACTCAATTAATTAATCAAGAGTCGCGTGTTGAACTGAGCAATATCCCGAAACGTTGCCTGAAACAATAAATTGAAGTATAACTTTTACATGCACATAAAAGCTATATTTGAAATTAATCATATTAACATAAATGCAAATTATATTAAATTATCAACGATGTTTAATATGAAAATTGATTTTATATTAATCAAAGATCAGAACAGTTAAAAAAAAAAAACGATATTAGAAAGATTTTATGTATAAATATAATATGCATGCGTGCGTGCGTGCGTACGTGCGCGCTCGCGCGCGCGCGCGCGTATGTGTGTGTGTGTGTATGTGTGTGTGTGTGTGTGTGTGTGTGTGTGTGTGTGTGTGTGTGTGTGTGTGTGTGTGTGTGTGTGTGTGTGTGTGTGTGTGTGTGTGTAGTGTGTTGTGTGTGTGTAGTAGTGTAGTAGTGTAGTAGTGTGTAGTACGAGTA
>NW_012130070.1:2216062-2237814 GCF_000143395.1 Atta cephalotes | reverse complement strand
CGTCGTCGTCGTCGTGTCGCGACGTCGGTGTCGTGTGTGTGTGTGTGTGTGTGTGTGTGTGTGTGTGTGTGTGTGTGTGTGTGTGTGTGTGTGTGTGTGTGTGTGTGTGTGTGTGTGTGTGTGTGTGTGTGTGTGTGTGTGTGTGTGTGTGTGTGTGTGTGTGTGTGTGTGTGTGTGTAATATTTCTCTGTAATTTTCTCGATATCTTTTTTTTATTATATATAAGTAGAATTCAAGAAAAATTTGACAAATTATTAATTAAGTTGATAAAAGCAACGTTTTTAAATATTTTGACTTAAGCCTGGGATTAAACTGAAGGCGTTACTTAAGAATTTAACCGCAATTGCCACGTCTCTTATCGAAACTTCGTAAGATGAAACTTCTGGAGCTAGTAAGGAGAAACTCTGAGAGATTGGAGAGATTCGCGCGGATGTCGGCGCGTAGGCGCATGTAGTATCTTAAACGTATTCGCAACTCGTTGCTTCCTGGCGTTGCGTCGCTCCAGCACGCTCCGTATCATGTCGAGAAAACGCAATCTAACGAAACAGCTAGGTCAGTCTACTTCTGCTAATATTTAACATGGGCGCGTCGAGGAGCTCGATCTCATCGTCCATTAATTTAATTTGATCACATACATATATATATATATATATGTAGATGGTATATGTATACAAACACGTATATTCAGAAGCGTAACGTGAGATGATCATTTAGTATTATTATACAATAACGCCGCACGGTTTCTATCAGCTCATTTTATCTAACAAAGAGTACTATGCTCTGAGACGTATACTTTCTTAATAATTATTATTATTAATGAGATACCTTTTAATGACATGTTCTTAAATGTAACCAGATATTTAAGTTTATAAATGACTTGCTTGTGTGTTTCATTAATTAACTTTATGATAATGTTAACTTTATGATCCAATTATGATAATGATTAAAATTATTATTAAATTGAAAAAAAAATTTGTTTAACTATCTAATTTGTCATACATATATTCACAGTACATATTGTATTTACTATATAACATTTTACACTTCTCTAAATTTTGTTTAAGAAATAGACGTTGATAAATTTAGCGCGTCCTCAACTCAGCATTAAAATCTTATTATCATTCTTATAATTCTTATAAGAATTATAATTATTATAATTCTTTGATTCTGAATTAAATGAGGCTCCTGATATCGTAAAATAACCAGAAAGAAATTGGATTAACAATAATGCTAGGAAAAGGTCACGCTTGCGGTACGTCGAAAAATAATTTACGAATTCTCATAATGGCAACGATACAGTCGCAGAGACAATATCTAATCAACAAGAAGTCTACGTAATTAAGCAAACTCTGGTAAACCCAAACTTTGCGTTATTAAAAGTGTCGAGTCCCGCTTTCGTGGGCAAACCGATGGACGTCGAATTTTTTCATTACGTCCCGCTCATTAAAATGTATCTTCAAGTGAAAAAGTGATTTTCGGTTGTAGTGAGAATAGTGTATTTTAGAAAAAAATAAGAAATTACATCAATCCAAAATTGTGATGATGGCATTAACGTTTTTCTTTCGATGAATTCTGAGAAATCATAGTATTCTGCGAGCGTACTTCTTTGATATTTTTTTATCACAGAAAAAAATGAATTCTTGATTCACGTATATTTTTATTCTTGAATGCTATTTACTTTCATTTAAGTATAAAATGTTCTCTTCAATTATAAATATTTACTGGCATCAATAATAAATAGATTTATGCAAAGTATACTTTATTCTTAAAATTGTATTCTTGTTTCTAAAATCATTATATGATTCTAACAAACTTAATCGCATTATTTACAAACTATTTATTCTTGGATTAAGAATTATAAATTTGAAAATTTGCCCGCAGGCGGCAATAGTATGCATAAGGGTCCCTCAGTAATATCAAAATATTGGAAGTGCATGAGTGTACTGAATGACGATTGGCGGTGGTTACGAAGAATAGCTAAAATAGATAAATTTCTAGCAAGTACTGCGATATTGCAATATTTTGAAGATAATTAAAGAACTGTTAAAAAGATATCTTAAAGTTGTCTTTCATAGTCGATTTTAAATATTTTGCTTATTGGATAATTAAAAAAAAATATTACGAAAATTGCAAAACGGTGGAGGACTTTACGACTCAGTTTTTTATTAAAAATAGTACTATATGATTAGTGGGCGTTATTTAAATACCCTGTAGATGTATATATTATATATTATAAAGGATGTTCCACATGTGAAAATCGAATAATTATTTTACGAGATATTTTATTTTGAAATATGAAATATCTTGTAAGTGCTACTCATTTTTGATAATTGTATCTTATTATTTTTATGCACAGAATAAAGAGATGAATTAATTGGTTTAAAGAATATACATAATTATTTTTCAAAAAAAATTATGTAATTTGCAACTACATATCTTTTATGAAAACTAAGTATGCATTTTTTGCACGAATTGATTAATCTCATTAATCTCAATATTCTGTGCATAAAAGTATTAAGGTATAGTTATTAAAAAATGAATATTTTATAAAATATTTAATATTTTATGTAAAAATGTGTACAATATAATGTATCGTGTATACGATTGATTTTTCCTTGCGGAAGATCCTGTATAATATATAATTAATATATATTATGTATACAATCTCAAATATAGATATTTAGTATCTTAATTAGAAGTCTTATTACTTTATACGTAAAAGTTTTAAGATACCTATAATTATCAAAATATTATAGTGAATTTAAAAAATAGTATTTAGGAAATAGTATAGTGATATTTTACGCGATATTTTATGTTTTACATCAAAGTGTGTCAGAATATAAAATATCTTGTAAAAAAGAATTATTGATTTTTTAATAAATCCATTTTAATACTATTATATACAAAGTAATTAGAGAAATTATATAATGTAAAAAAATCATATAATTCAATTTTTTAAAGTAACAATGAACTTTAGAATTGATTCTTTCTAAAATTAATTTTACTATTCGTCCCCCATCAAACCATATAACTTTTAATAAACGATTTATCAAAACTATAAAATGTGAACACACAAAAAGTAAAAAAAATGCCTATACCAATCGAAATTGGATCTTAAGTGTTTCAAATAATTTTATATAGAGGAAATAATTTTATATAATTTTATAATTTATAATTTTATATAAATTTATATAGAGGAAATCCGGGCAAAAGTTGGATGTATTAAGATTTAAGAAAAAAAATGATACAATTAAATATTAAATATAAGCATATTCAAGCTTATAACGATATAAAGCTAAATCTTCTTAATGTCTAAATAATTCACAGTAAATTATCTATATCCTATATATGTACATGCATATATACTATATTTTTGTAGTTATTCAACTGTGAGCCTAAATTTTTTGCGAACTTTTTCAAACGCAATTAAACTACTGCAATTATATCACAAGTTAAATTAAATTGACAAGTAAATTTTCAATTTTCGATCCGATATCATATTATGTCAGTCTTAATAAAAATTTTATTATTGTTTACACGCTGTTTGCAAGAAGCGTTATTGTTACATATACTGATTATTATTGTCTTACATATACTGATTAACGCAAAGAATATTATTAAAGCCTCGATGATCTAATGACTTAGGACTCTCGTACGGAATACAAGAGATCCGGATTCAAGTCCCGGCTGAGGTAATATTTTTCGCAATAAATTTATTTAAGATTTTCAACATATTAAAACTTTCTAATATGATATCGGATCGAAGATTGAGAATTTGTTTGTTAATTTAACTTGTAATATTATTACAATTATTATTAATTGCGTTTGAAAAAATCCGGAAAGATTTCGGCGCGCAGTTTGAATAACTATAAAAATATAATATATATATATATATATACAGTATGGATAATTCACTGTGAATTATTTAGGCATTGAGAAGATCTAGCTTTAACCGTTATAGGCTTAAATATGCTTATATTTAGTATTTAATTGTCGGTTTAATAAAAATCTTATTATTGTTGATACAGTTAAAATTAAAATCAAAAATCTTTTTTATTCTCATAATTCTATTAATGGAATCAATCTTGAAATAAAATAAAATTAAATTAAAAAACTTGAACATTTAAATGTCTTTTTAGTCAAAATGTGAAAAAAGAGAAACCATCTGCTTTCCCCTCATGAACAAAGTGGATGGATCACTCGAGCAATAAGGATGGAATTTAAAAAATTAAAATCAGTGTCGGCAGTTGTCACAAAAATAGCTACCAAATCCTCTATATATAGTGTAGCTTTTATATATTATATAATGTAGCCTCTATATAGTGAGCCTATTTGATGCAATGACTGCATTGGGTCTAGTATTCGATCGATGTATTCTTCAGAACATATATCATATTGCGTTGTGGAAAAAAAATAAAAGTGAGATGTAAATAATCATGTGCCTTTTGTTCACTCGAAAGATCGTCTGTCCCTCCGTCTTCCCGGTATTTTCAATGCAATCACATACTAGATAAAGAGGATGGACATTCGTTTTGCTCCTCTCCATTTTATCCAAAGAATCTACTTGGTGTGAATTTGGAAAAGTTAGAATAAGTTTAAGTAAAGAATTTTAACTTCGAATACATATTTAAAGAGTCAGAGAATTATTATAAAAAATTATTTACATTGGTTAAGAAAGAGTTAGTTATTGCTAATATTGTAATTAAATTACGCACATACCTTAGCAAAAATCACAAAAAAAACCCAATTTCTTTTATTTTTCTATCAAATACAAACGAGTGCAATCATATGTTGCTTCGCACTTTCATAACGTCGCCAATTGATCATTCCTTCAACAATTACAGATTCATAGCACTAGCTCAGATAGATAAGCGAAAATAAAAAATATTCACTTTCCCCAGAGCGTTTGCTTTGCCTTTTGAGCGTTTCACTTTCCCTATCATATTTGTAGTCTCTTGAATTGCATACCAAATTGGGTTTTCGAACTTAAAAATACAACTGAACGAACTATTACAGTAATATCATAAATTAAATTTACAAGCAATTTAATAATTTGATGCTCCAATTGGCATCATTTTAAGAAGAGTTTTCTGAAAATCTATAAATAAATTTATTGCAAAAATTTTTACCTTGGCCGGGAATCAAACCTGGATCTCTAACATTGCGTTTCTAAGTCCGAAAAACTAATTCGGCGTGCAATTTAAAAGATATACATGTAATATATAAATTTACATGAAATTATTTAAAACGCTTGAGCCAGCTTCGACCAGTATAGACATTCTTTCTTAGTAATTGTGTATTTATACAACTTCTATCTGAAACATTTTTTTGTAAAAGGTATAGGAAAAAAATATTTAGATGAGAACGTTAAACTTCCCCTGTATATAAATAGCAAAAATGCCTAATTTTATTTCCATATAATAATTATTTCTACATAATAATTACTCATATTGTTTAACAGCATAGATTTTTATGACTATGGTGTTATATTAAAAATATTTCGAAATAGTATTTATAATATACAGTTGGACATATTTAGCAGCCCTTTTGGCAGTTAATAATTTTTTACTCAAAGACAAATTAATTGGTAGTATTCATTTTCTTACTTCAAAAGTGACACAGCATAAAAAATATAATTTTTAATTATTATCATAAATAAATTAGATGAATATCATTCTATCTGCGATCATCAAAACACCTAAACTGATCTAACTTGACAATCCGTCTGTCAAATAATATTCAGTAATGTCAGTAATACAATATTCAGTGTCTTAAAGTCTTCGAAGAGATTACAATAGCCTCCATAAGGATCGTAAACTCCTTTAGATAAACTCCTTTAAATAAAAAGGAGAATCTTTTACAGAAAACGTTTAAAATTAAGATAGTTTTGATGATCGTAATTAAAAAAAGAAATTGTTTCAAATTTAGCCATTTTAGCTGATCAAGGTAAATATAAACTTTTGGTGATGTTTTGATTTATGTCACTTTTAATGAATTATTTCAGATTTGCTATAATTTTGTATCAAAATCATCATAACTTAAAAAGGATAGTTTTTTAAGAACTATGCAATAAAAATAATAAAAATGATATTTGATCACGTTTCTATATCCTTTTTCTTAACTCCAAGCAGCTTAGTATTGTGGCAGTAACGTTTCTTTTTTGGTGAAGATAGTATTACCTCACCCATGGATTGCAACATGTAACTATATACTACATAAGAATTGATGCGGTTTTTGCGATGATTTCGTAGTATTGTTAATATTTACTGATAATGGCTCAAATGAAGTTGAATGAAATGTACATTTTTTTCTTTTTTGTTTATGACTATACTCGATACAGTTTGATAATTATTGTTTAATATCGTTTAATAATATTTTTATTTTATTTGCACATTGTTTATCGCGTCGACTTCTAATGCCCTTTATTGTTTGAATTTCGAGAGTCCTTTTATATTCATTATAATATTCATATGCTTTTTTACTATTTAAATAGTCAATAATTTTCTATTAAGTTAAAAAATAATTTTTCTGATTTTCTGAAAAATTTAATTTTTATATAATTTATTGTATAATTTTATTTAAAAGTAAGGGAACGATATACGGATACATGTAATGCTATAATCAAAGCTCACAACTAAACATTAATGATGTATATTTAACGTATTTTGTATTATAATTTTATTTTTATTGATTTAAATTTCTATAAAAAAAAAGTTACACAAAAAAAATTAATACAATATTTGATTTAAAAAAAAACCAATTCTTATAATAATTTCTTTTATTTTGAGTCTTTTTATCGTGCGTAAATCGTATGTTTCTGAATAACATAACCAAATATTATATCAATATCTTTACTAAAAAATATAATGAAAAATTCAAATTGCTAATTCTTTTGCTAGTTATATTTTGCTGTACAAATATTTATTATCTGTTACGAATACTACACGCTACAAATTTTTCACATTTTGTTATCAAAATCATATTAAACATCTTCTTATTACTTTTTTTTAATAAAAGAAAATAAGTTCTTGAGAAATAAATAGTAGATAATTTCTTTGTTTTTAGTAAATTGTAAAAGAGAACAATAGAATATTTTAAATAATATAAGACAAAGAATACATTCTTTGAACAAATGCAAAAAAATATATTATTAAAATTTGCTTTTAACTTATAGTCAAAATGTTATTTTCTAAAAAAGATTTTGACCATAATTAATGACGCAGAATAAAAAGGAAAGCGAAGAAAGTAACCATACGAGGTAAAAATTTGTTTCCCTGTGTTCTCGCCCGTTTCTTTCTACTCCATTTTTTTAATTTTTGCCCAGTTCCTTTCTTCCTTTCTAAAACCTAATTCTCCACTTTCAATTGCTTATCTCTAAAGTAATTGATGTACCAAAATTGAAACGAATCCTTCCCTTTGAATTACCCTCGAATATCTAAAATTGAAAGAGAAAACGCATAGTGTATAATAGAAAATAGATGTATGAGAAGTACATATTGAATCCGAGTGATGTAATCTTGGACAGTTATACAATAAATTTTATCGTGAAAATACGAAGGCGAATGAAGTGCCTAGGGATTAAGCACCCTTTCCTCCATTCTGTAAATTCTATTCTCGAGAAAACTATGTTAAAAGGTAGAAACGAGTGCAAGGGAAAGGAAGATGAGGCACGATGGCGGGGAAGTGTCGATGGTGCGAGATTAGTAGAAAAGGTTGGGTGTAGCCTAATGGAATAGAGACAGCAAGAGTGTTAAGAACCAGAAAGGTACATGGAGCATCGAATATATTCTCGAATAATTGAATGCCAGTCAAATTTGCGCAACGAAATCGTTACAGTAGTAGTATGGAAAATTGTGAAACATTAGCAATTATTCTCACTAATCTCTTTGATTCAGTCTAAATAGAGAATGTTTTGGTTCATAATCGATTTCGATCTGAACATCTTCAGAGAAATATTATTTTTGTGCAAATTTCTCTTTTAATCAAATTTCTTTGACAAATTCTAAAATAAAATAAAAATATATAAAAGTCTTGTTTTAATGTATGAAATGATTTAAATTAATAAATTGATGAATAAGAAGCATATATACATAAATTGTAAGATGTATTTATTTTTATACATAGTTGGAAAATTTATTACATTAATTTAGCACATTTTACGTTAAAGATCCACCCAAATTTTTATATTAATTTAACATAAATATGTTAGGAAGGAACATAAATATTATATATTATATATATTATATTATATATATTATATATATTATAAAACATTAACAAAAACTTAACACTGATACAATTTGTAAGCAACGTTAAGAAAACGTATTTTTTCAGTAAAGTTAATATTTATAATATATTACATTAACATATTTCGATAAAATTAATATTTATTACATGTTAATACATTTTATTCGTTTATTTTAAAATTTGTCATAAAATTTTTATGTTAATTGTTCACTTATTCATGTCATTTTAACGCGAAAAAATATTAAATATCAATTTAACACAAAATGTTCAAATAATATAAACACATTACGTTAAACTAAATTTCTTACAGTGAAATCTCCAAAAAAGTAAAAATATAATCACTTTTCACTTCTTGAAAAAGAATAACATTTTTTATTCTTTTTAGAGTAAATTTTCAAAGGAGTGAAACCTTATTCTTAAAAAAAAATGAGATTTCACTCCTTTAAAGTGAAAATTCACTCTAAAAAGAGTAAAAATTGTCATTCTTTTTCAAGACGTTAAATATTTTTATTTTTTTCCAAAGGTGGTTATATTTTCTCTTGAAGTAAAATTACATTGCAAGAAATTTAGAGTGTAAATTACTTGAATGTGTTAAAAATTGTACACAAAAATTTTAATAAAGACTTTAATATTTTAACATAAACATAATATGCATAAATAATAGTATATAGTCAATATCTTAATTATTGCTGATGATGGCTTGAAGTAAACCGAAATGTCCAAGAAATTTGTATCAATACTCATAGTATAATATATTATGTGAATATTATATGAATTTTATATGAATATTATATTTTGCGCACCAATTTCCGTGCTGTTTTAACGCTTTTATTGCTTGTATACTTTATTATTATTAATTTTAATTTTGAGAACACTATTATTTAAATTTTGTCTAAATTTATTATTTGTCACTATTACAATTATGTGTGCAGTACTAAAAGAGAATCGCACGGAGTACTATTAAATCCCATGATATTTCACCTCTCACGCCCAGAGGAATTCTCGTTTTCTCTCGTTTGTTTACCTACAGAAATAACGGGTTGCTTCGATGACCTTATCTTTCAATTATCAGGTCTCATCATTGATTTCCACTTTCACGACAAAGTAAACCTAATCTTGGCGCACCCGCATATCGCGTCTTCTACTCTTCTAAAAGAGTACACGACATTATCATCATATATGATGAAGAGAAAGTGAGAAATAATTCATTCTCATATGAAATTAAATTTTGGCAAATCCGTGGTCTACCGGATCCAACTGTCTTATTCGGTGAACGTTGATCCTCTCGAGCTTTTCCGTTTCTCTCATGAATTATTTTCGCAGTGGTGGATAAAATGGGAAAGAACTTACAGTTATACATATAAACTAAATTATTCTTATTGTTATATATTGAAATTTTTAACAAATTATTAAGTATTTTTATTTAATATTATTTTATACTGTACGAGTTACAATATTTAATAATCTTTCATTATTAATTATTTATTATAAATATTTTAGACGCAATCGCATATTAAAGATTTTAATTGATTGATAAATTAAGACTATATAAGATGCAGCGTAATTCATGCTATAATTTAAAAAAAAATTATTATTCTCTTTTCATATGTTAGAATAAGAGTGACTAATCTTGGTACGTGAAGATATTCTTAGTGGTATGCTTAAAAGTACATACGTTATCAGAGAAAACTAACAAAAACCAAAAATGACATAGCAAAATAACAATCCTACTTAACTAAATCTATTTTTTTTACACTTGCGCTCTCTGACTATTATTTTCGTGCTAAAGGCATTAGACATTTAGGTATTTCATTGTTGTATTTGTGTCGCACAACAAAGATTTTGAATATATTCATCGGATAACTTTTTCAGGAATTTTATCCGATAATCAATCAAAAAATAAAGTTAAAATAATGCTTTAAGCGTGAAAAAAAATAAACAAATAAAATATGTGTAATCTATTAAAATTTCGATCTACTTTGATTTATTATGATTTAAAACGAATATAAAATAGAATATAATGCAAAAGAAATAAACATTATTAAACAAAAGAAGCTTTTTGCTTTCAATGCAAGAGAAGAATAAATAAAATTATCATGTTTTCTTTATTTTTTGAAAAATCAATTCAGCGCGCAGTTTAGCATGATTTGATATGTGGTACATAAATTCACACCGAATTATTTAAGCAAAAGCATCAAGCTTTGACTGTTATGAATTTTATTTAACCTATTGATTATGTATTCGTATATACGGTCCAATAAGTTTCTTATTGCTTTTATTTTGCTTAATTTTGTAATAGAATGATAGAATTAGAAAATTCAATAGAGTAGGTAATAGAATTAGAAAATTCAGATCACTGTAATGCACTCCAAACAAAAAGATTGGCTCTCTGTTTTGCAGGGGAAACATTGGAAGTCCCTAATGATGGGCTTTGAATATAATACATAAAAAAATATTAAGCCTATTTTTTTCTGCTTATTTCGAAATTTAGGAATTGAAACAATTTTTCAAATCCAATGGATTTTTTTGATTTTCAACTAGAAATATGCGGATATCGAAAAATATTGTATGAATATTCAAATCTCAAGTTGAATAGGATAATGATCGGATCAGATCAGACGAGATCCCCGAATATTTGATTACCCGTGATAAAATTCTTGATTTAGAATCTGAAATTATTTGAGATCCGAAACTCTATTCGGAACTCGATATTCAATTCGGGACAAGAATTTTTCTGATCGATCTTAAATTTTTAAGTTTGAAAGCGTTTTCATATTTGTAATCAAATGCACCACACATATGAAACTCAAAAAGGAGAACGTTAAAAAAATCTGATTTTTGCTTTCTTGCGAAACTTTAATAAACCACAAAAAATTGTTGTTTGCATAGGACCCATATGAAATAATAAAAATAGTTTTATATTTCAGAAATGTGAGGAAAGTAGATTTTTTGTGCCTAAGTTGAATTTTTCTATTAATTAAATTGAAAAATCAATGATAGCGAATTCAAAATGACCGATTCAAAATATTTATATCACGTATAAATTTCTAGAAATCTATAGTTTGTAGGTTCGGTTAAAGTCACATATTTAATACATATCATACAAAAAAAATAAACGCACTATCTTCTGGCGTTTTCTATTGCTAAAGTATATTAAAAAAAAATTCAAATTTAAAAAAAATAGTGGATACAATTAATGTAAGTATAATTAATAATAGTAAGTATAATTAATGTAAGTTTAATTATTTTTACTTTAGCCGATAAAAATGATCCACTTGATCATTATGTCACAATTAATCAAATCCAGAAACAATGGCGAATACATAGTGATCTTTACCGTTGCCTCTGGACTTGGATTGTCTCCACTGGACTTTTAATTTTTTATTGTTTTTATATTAAAAAAAATTTTTTACATTTTATGTACATGTATCTTTTATCCTTGAAATCTCTCAATTTATAATATATCTATTAACAAGCTTTTCATTAAAAAAAATATATTAATATATTTGCAATACATTCGATTCATGATAAGTTCTAGTGTATATAAAAATTCGACTTACAAAAGGAGACATGACATAAAAAAAAATTTATTTTTCTCACATTTCTAAAATATAAAATTATTTTTACTATTTCTATATGTGGATCCTAAGGAATAACTTTTTGTGATTCTCTAAAGTTCCGCAGGAAGATCAAAATCGGACTTTTTTAGCATCCTCCTTTAAGATCGATCAAAAAAATCTTGTCCCAAATCGAATTTTAACCCAATCGGATTTCAAATAGTTTCGCGTTCCAAATCAAGAATTTTATCCCAAAATTTGGATACCTGAATTCGGGATTGATCGATTCGATCCGATATTTTCAGGTATTCACATATTCCTATTTTCAACATTTTCAAAAAATGTGAACAGACCGCGCCATTCATTTTTCCATATATTTTATAGTTTCGAAGATAGGTATTTCCTAGACATGAAAAAAAATCTATTGTTTTTGAGGAAATGTGTCAACCCCTTGAGATAAACAAATATAAAAACATATAAGTTTAACATTTGTTTAGGCTTTACAACATTTAAAGCCTATTAAAATCGGAACAGTTTCGACAGTTCTATTAAAAAATGAAAATGTATTTTCATAATTATACTATTTGAAGATTGAATCTTAAATTCTTCTCTCTGTAAATGCAACGCAGTTCTTCTGTCCAATAGATATAGATGTTGGCCAGTGAGAACATGTCTCCCAATTCGCTTTGTCCGTTACCCCCATTGCCTTAAAAATTTTCGCTGTCATGTTAGTGTGGCACTCTATACGCAGAGCCGACTGCGGCTATTAGAGAGCCGAATCTCTCGTTTCGAAAGTGCAGAAATAAAGTATCGACCTATATATACTAACTTTCGCATTGGTTCACGGAATAAAACTGCGCTCGTAACGGCAGCAATTCGCCGAATGACGATCACCAATGTTTAATGGAAGTATTTCGCAGAGCGTTTGAAACTTGAACGATAATCGAGCCCGATTTCGATTCTGCAGCTAAATCGAATGGTTAATTGGACCGAAATAGACCGTTGTGCCACGCGCACTGAATTTAGCTTGCAATTTTTTTCGGCAGGTTTTTATTAAACGACACCGTTACGTGAAATCATATATAAGAAGAATATAAATGCATAATAGCGAATAGATAATTCATGCGATTCGAGATCATAGTAATCAAGAAAAGCACATAAAAAAATTTTGTTAAAGTATTTAAAGTTTAAACATTTATCTAGATATACTTTAGCTAAAAAAAATTGACTAAATAATTAACGTTGCTCTTGTTTAATTTACGTTGTTTAAAATTTTCAAACAGTTTATACTTACAACGAGACAAATATATATATTCAGGCGTTGTGAGTCGAAAAGTCCTCTACCATTTTGCAATTTTGCAATTTGATTAATAAGATGTTAATAAAAATCGTCAAATATGAGTTTTCAATAATTTTTGTACTGAAGTCTATTAACTTTACAGAAAAATAACAAAGACAAAAATTTTTTATTTTCTTCTCATAAAGCTCTACGAATTTTTCAAAATTTTTTATCAACTTTTTAACAATGCATTTTCTTTTTGGCAACTATTTTTATCAACATAAGAAAATATGGTTATTAAAAAATTCTGAAAAAATTCTTAGTAGATATGAGAAGAAAATTAATAATTTTTGTCTTTTAAAAAATTATTAAAAAATTATTAAAAAATTATTGAAAAGCAATATTATTATGTGATTTTTAGTAATTAATATCTTATTAACTATTGCAAAAATTGCAAAATGATAGAAACTTTTCAACTCTGTTTAGTTCCATTCTATATGCACACGAAATATTTGGCGGTCATTCTGGGACATTTATAATTATGTCAAGTCTGACAATAAACAGCGCATATACATAGTTCATATGATTAAAAGATTTATTTAAAATTTACATATAAAAATATTATTTGATTTATAAGAATTTTAATAAGAAACCTCGACTGTATTAGCTCTTTTCTTACTTATTTGAATTATATAGAATGTTCAAGCTAATTATTAGACTGTTAAAACTTTTTGCAACATTATTCATCATGTGTTACACATATTCATAAGTGTCTTATATAATTATTTTGATAATCCAACAAAATTATTTTAGATATTTCAGCAAAATTATTCTTTCTTTTTTGGTAGCGGGTGCTCTTAATATCCATCCTCTAGATAATATAAATACAAGAATTTTCGTATATGAAATTATATAAAAATGAAAGATTGGTGTGTGTGTGTGTGTGTGTGTGTGTGTGTGTGTGTGTGTATTTGTAAAAATATTATTTTTGGTAAAAGTAACACATTTCCATGAAAACAAACATTCCTCAGAGTTCATGATTGCTGTCCGGATGGTATTGAATTCAACATTTTTTCCTTCAATAAAAATTTTTATAGACAGATTTTTGGCACTCCAATGAATTCATCAGTATCTCCAACAATAGCCGACATAGTAATGCAAGACCTAGAAATACTAGCATATAATAGAAAAATTGTCAATACCGTTATTATTCTACTTTTGATACGTGGATGACATTGTATTGCAGCCCCATTAAACAGCACTGATGACATACAAAAAATTTTTTATTCATTACACAACAGATTACAGTTTATCATGGAAGTTAGCATAGAGTAAGCTTCTTAGATACAATGATTATAATAGAAAATTAAAGAATCATATTTGACAGATATACAAAAGAAACATTTTCTGGCAGATTCTTCAGTTTCTATTCTCACTACCCGCTGCCACAAGAGGGGTATAATCATTGGATTTATCAGTAAGATATTGCGTTTGTCTCATCCTCGCTTCCATAAAAAAATCTAACCAATGCTATACAGATATTCCTTGACAATGGTTATCCACTTTCCTTCATCTTTTTCACAATAGAACAGAGACTAAAATGTCACAAACATAATAACAATGCAGAACAGAATTTACATGTAAAAAAAAATACTTTACACTATCATATGTAAATTCCATTTCAGAAAGTTCATGCCTATTGCTATGAAGTTTCATTGCAAATTAGCTTTCTCCATTCCTAATACACTAAAAAATTTTATAAAAAGAGGAAAAAACAAACTTGAAAAGCTATGTAATCAAAATGTAGTCTACAAAATCTCTTATGAGAACTGTCAGGCTAGTTACGGGCCAAATCAAAAGACAGTTAAAGACTGCACGAACACATCTCTGACATAAGGAAAAAACAAGTTCTCCTTCCGTTATAACTAATCATCGAATAAAATATAATCACAGTTTCAATTGAATAGAAAGTAAAAATTCTTGACAATGAAGATTAATTAATTATTTGAATTAATTTTATATACATATTTTATACTGTTATTATGATTGTATGTCAATATATCACTATTAACGATTCAATAACGACAATAATAGTAACAATAATAATAATGATGATATCAATAATTATGATAATAATATTCAACTCTTATATGGACGTATATGTATAGTAGACATTCCTGGAACATACAACAGACATTTTTTGACTTTAGACATTTAATCGATGTGTTTAGGACATCTTCAAAATGTCTTATTTAATGTAAAAAAATCAAAGTTCGAATTTCAAATATATGTTAATAATGTATATTAATAATAATAAATATATGTTAATAATGTATCAGAAATATATTAAACATACGTAATATCGAATTTTGTGATCCAATTCCGAATATCTTTCGAATGTCTTATAGACGTCTTACTGCAGCTATGCTAAAAGCAAAACGTCATTCGGACGTCCTATGAACGTTTAAGACATCGTAATCAAAATTTTTGAGGACATACAGCGGATATCCAAAAGACGTCTATGTATTCTACGATTAGCGTGTTGCTAGTACTGTTAGCATTGCCTGCTTTATTATTGCCGCAATATATTTCTAAAGAAATGTAAATTAATTGACTCCTAGCTACTCTTTTTTCAGTGTACGATAAAGAATAATGCTTATAATAAACAACCATGCATACCTATTCAAAAACTCCCGTGTCTAATAAATCAATAATGGATTGAACTTCCGAAAACGACTCATGTCCGATTATTATGAATTGTAGCAGAAATAAATGACATGAAATGAATGGCCTTAAATGGATTTTCACTAGCGATTTAAGATTTAATATCAATAATGTTTACATAAAGTTTACATAAAATCGCTGGAATGAAATTTTGTAAATGTTGTCTCCGTGCCTAGGGACGACTTTTTACGCAAAATAAGGTCCATCCCATTCTCCCTGCCAAAGGGCATGCGACTTTCCACGCAAAGTAACCTTCACCCCATTCCCCACGCGAAATAACTTTCATCCTATTCCTCTCTGCGCGCGACTTTTCACGCCAAGTGACCTTCACCCTACCTCTCCTACAGTTAAGAAACGCACGACTTTTCACGTGAAGCGACTTTTATCCTATTCTCTCCTCCCCCTGCTAAGAGAAACATAAGTGTGTTAAACAAAGAAAGATCAGTATCAATTTCACGCGAAACAGATGATATTCATAGTCGATTCTTGCATATTTAAGACTGGATTA
Organism: Atta cephalotes; assembly: GCF_000143395.1. Classification (NCBI taxonomy): domain Eukaryota; kingdom Metazoa; phylum Arthropoda; class Insecta; order Hymenoptera; family Formicidae; genus Atta; species Atta cephalotes. Next base: position 2,221,499 of record NW_012130070.1, on the reverse strand, counting down.
AATACAATCTTAAAATGTCATAAATTAATCTAAGGACTGTATCTCAAGACATTATTTAAAACAATTTTCAAATAAAATCGGATTATGAATATCGCCCCATTTAACGTTATACAGTTGACAGCCTTTCCCAAGTAGCAAACACAAGTCACTTTGATGTCAAATTCTAGTCATATTGGATACTTTGGACGAATGACGTCAAGTGATCAAAAATTGACGAACCGATATTTTCGTCATTATGACATCATATTTTGGTCCTTCTTAATTTTCAGTTAAAAAATACATAACTTTGATTTTTCATTGATTTACCGATGCAAATCAAAACATTACTTGTAATAATAGTTTTGTTTCTATGCCAATCATTCATAATTTTAATTAACATAAGATATTTAAAACTTATATCTCTGCTGATAGTTAATATTATTAATATTATTATTTGAAAAAATTATAAGGAAACGAAATAATACGCAGGTATTTATTAACTTAGAAAATGATAATGACAAAGATATTATTTTTAATCTCGAGAGATCGTTCGATATATGGTGGAAAGAATATGTGGCGGCTTAAAACACACTAATCGAGGGGACATGCGCGATCTCTGAATCGCTCGCCTGATGCCGCGCTTGACGCTGATTGAGAGCCCGCTCAGCGCGAGTTCCGATCGCCACCGCGAGAGCGCCACGTGACATAGCAGCAACCCGCGCGCAAGAATGGTTCACTATTCATAGTCCGTTCTTATATTCAAGATTGTCTTAAGTACGACTATGAATCTTCTAGATTCATAGTCGAAAAATAAGACAGTACTTGAATAAAATCTCAAGTTAAAACTTATCGAAGACGATCTTATTTCAAAATCTTGAACAATCTTGATAATTATAATTCATAAACACATCTTGTTCAAAATCAAAATAAGTATAGACTTAAGATTACTTTCTAATTATGAATTCATTATAAGATATCTTATTTGACATGTATATATAATAAATAAGTCTTCGCCGTGTTCGAGATGGACTTAAGCAAAAATTAAAAATATTAAGAAGACCTCGTCCATCTCAAATTTTAATAAAAATATATTGAATAGATGCGTTTTCATGTAAAAATAAATATTTGATAATAAAAAAATATCACTCTGTCCTGCGAATCAAGATATTACACATCAAAGTTGATGACTATTGAGGTTAGAAAATCTGTCATACTTAAATGTATCGATATGATCATGCGTTGTGATCACGTGTGCAAGTTCTTGTAGACAAACAGAGATATTTATCTACTGCAGATTCTTATTTGATTGTACTGAAAAATGATACATTCAATAAAGCAATTGAATAAAGATTCTTGGCTCGCTGTTCAAAAATTTATTGGTAATGCAAACTTATGGCCAAAATTTATACGGGAAATGTTTTGACCGAGATTTAACCTATCATAAACGAATATCTTGTAAATTTTGCCTTTATAAATACAATCAAAATTTTTTATATTTTACATTAAAACAAGCATATACAAAAAGTCGGAAACACGAGAGATTCACGATAAATTACTATATTTAAATTGTTAGGTAATATTATTAATTTTAATTAACACAAATTTAATAATACATTATAAAACATTTGTAACTTTTTTCAAAATTTATAGGAATTTGGACGAAGTTGCGTATAGTATACAGCATGTTTTAAAGAAATGCTGGATTTTTAAACTTTAATATTAAAAAATTAAAAAGGTATTTAAATAATTTAAGCTTCTCTGCTTTAAAACAAATCTGCTTTAAAAACACAAATTCACTGCTTTAAAAATAATACAATTATTTTCTTATATTATTTTTAAAGCAGTGAATTTGTGTTTTAAAACAATGAACCATTGCTGTGACAGATTTCCTAACCTAAATAGTCGTCAACTTTAATGATATATTTCGGTTCGCGGAGCAACGACACCTTTTTCTTATCAAATATTTACTTTTACGCGAAAACATATTGATTCAGTGTATTTTTATCAAAATTTGAGGGGAACGCGATCTTCTTAACATTAATTATTACCTGCAGTACTCCTGCAGGAAAAATACAGACAAGACGGACAAGACACTGTTCTTCAAAATCCGTTCTTCAACTCTAATGGAAAAATTTTATTGAAATTAATCCTCGTTTTGGAACAGCATTTCAGAAAAAATTTCAATTTAATTTCAGCGATTTTTGTTGAAAAATTTATTTTTAACAAAATTTTAATAAAATTTCAAAAAAATTTTAAGAAAAATTTCTGAAAAGTTTCTACAGAAGTTTAGAGAAATTTCGGTTCAATTTCAGCGATTTTTCAGTATGTCAGCTGAAAAATTAATTTTCAGTAAAATTTCAATAATTTTTCAATCAACAAATTTGCTAAAAGGTTCCAAATATGGAATAATTTCAGCGAAATTTTTTCATCAGGGAACGCACTTCAAGTCGGAATGCATAATCACAGTCTAATCATACAAAAGATAATATAACACATTTCGTAAATTTATACTTCTTAAAGTGTTTCTATTAGAGAATCCAATCGAAATATTACGAAAACAGCCATCAAATAAATTCAACCTTAAGACCGTCTCCATCAAGATGGTCTTCGACCTCAAATCAAACAAGAATTTTTTAAGAAAAAACTTCTTCTCGAAGGTTGTCTTATTTCGTAATTATAAATTGTTATCTCAAAATACAAAACGCTCTTGATTAAATAAGACAGTCTTGACAAAGACGACTTTAAGCGCCTTAAGTTTTGACTATGAATATAGAAGTAGGACTCTGCAGGAGATCTTCAGCATCTTCTCACTAGAGTTAGAGTGAGCTCAATAAGAATCCAATGTTGTTAGATGGATCGGGTTTCTGACGCATACACGTCCAATGTAACTTTAATAACGTATCGGTCACTAGTAAATAGGAGATCATTAATCGCTTAGGGTTGAAAATATTGAAAATTTTAATATATTTTACATATATATACATATATATAAATATATATAATATATTTTTATACAGAGTATCTGGAAATAATCGCCAAATATTTCATAGGCAGATAGAATACGTGCGTTCGCCTACTACTGCGAAGTGTATATACCTACCGATCGCTTGGCGGTCACGGGCCTTGGGAATTGGAGATTGACTGGTAAGCGCCACGCACACCGCTGCAAGCCTTCACAGCTCGGACGGCATGCTTGCCAAGCTATCTCCGCTCCCCACAGCCCGCGTGCCAAATGATCGGTAGGCGTATACACTTCACAGTAATATTCGACTATCTTTAATATCTCGTCAACTATTGGGGAAACTTATAAAATGATAAAGGACTTTTCGACTCAGTTTAGTCCACTCTACCTGTCCATGAAATAATTAGCGATTATTTCCAGACACCCTATATATGTAAAATATATTAAAATTTTTAACATTTTTGAAAAAATTTTACGTAGGTGATCTTTTATTCTAATCTCTTATTTAATAGTGACCAATACGTTATTAAAGCTACATTGGACGCGCATACATCAGAAACCCGGTTCGTCTAACAACACTGTAAGGCCCTCTAGTATTAGACATATCCTGGTGAAGTGAGTCTCTCGGTATCTCGCTATCTCGCAAAGCGAGCTCCTATTCCAAGGCCTTTGCCTTTATTTCGCAAAGTTAGTTCATTCGCGAGCCTTTGCATTTCACTCCGCAAAATGAACTCACCCTCAGTCCTTTGCATTTCCTCGCAAAACGAGCTCGTTATCAGGCCTTCGCGAAGTAGAGCAAGCCTCATCTTCGGACCTCTGCGGTATTTCCTGGCAACGAGAGGCTTACACACTGCCACGGAAGCGTCGCCAGGACCGCTCCGGTTCCTCTCGCACACTAGAAGGACTATCGATGAAGAAGACGGAAAAGTCGTTCGATCCGGGTATTACTCTACTCCCGTGAAGGCTTATACCGATAGAGCTCTCGCGAGAGAGTACTTCCGTCAGGGATCCGCGATGACAGCTTGGCATTAATAAGACGAGCACGAGCACGAGCATCTTGTGGCCGCCTCTACCGCTGTCTAAGGAATTACGGGAGTTGGAAATCGGGCCGCTGATTAGCTCTCTGTCAGTAATTCCTATACAAGGACATCGGGACAAAGGAAGAGGAGGATCAACCCGCGCCTGACACGCTCTTTGGAATCGACTCCGAGGACTCCGAGGAAGAAACATAATATACTAGCGCGCGCACGCACGCACGCACGCACGCACGCACGCACGCACCTTACACATGCCGCAGGGCGCCATAATAAATATCATAAACCGAAAGGTACCTCTGTACATGATATATAAAGTTGAATAAAGTGTAATATATTTTAATTTGTGGAACCTCTTTAATTAAGTAGCACCCTTCCACAGAATATAAGATGAAATATTGCACATAATGGCGATAGCAATATTGGAAATAATCAATTAAATAAATCCCCAATGTGCACTTTCCTGCTTATAATAGCGCTGGTTATACTGGAACAGCCAATCAAACGTTATTCAAATTCATTTTCTTATTGCGCATCCACGAGTACTTCACCTTACATTTTTTCCACTATTCATTCGAGCATAGCGGATGTGTTTCGTCTCGCCATCTAAGTGCAGTGATCCTAGATGGGCTCACTTTTTGGCGCATGCGCGACATTCTCAATAACATACTTAATTGTAAAAGAAGTACCATTCGATACCCTGTATAATTAATTCGAAAAATGTTTTGTTTTCCTTCGATGGAGAAGACAAATGAAAAAAATGTTAAAAAATATATAAAAGATGATATATATATATATATATATATATATATATATGTATATATGTAAAGAATAAGAGAAAAGGAAAGGAAAAATCTTAAATAAATGTTTAAATAAAAGACATTTTTACATAAACAAATATTTTATTTGGCAGAAATTATAAAAAATACCAATATTTGTTGCAAGGGTAAGGAAAATTGCCAAAATCTTATCAATATTCATACTACAATGAAGTTATATATTTTCATAGATTTAATAATAAATATTTAACATTACAATAAAATGCCAATAATTAATTAATTAAAATATATGGCAAATTTTAATTTAAAGATAGATTTTAAGATAAAATTAAATATTTTTAAAGTAATCTCTTTCTTGTATAATCTTTTATAAGAATATTAAGTACAATAATTAAGATAAATGTATATAACATATTTAATTATAATTAATTGCTAATTCAGTATCACAAATTAACATATTATAAAATAAAATAAAATTTTAAAAACTTGTGGAAATACTAAGTATCAACAAAAAAAATATATAACAAAAATCTTTTTATTTCTTTCACAGATATATAACAAAAATTTAACAAAATTAATATTATTACTGTATATGAATAAATAATGCACACAAAAAAAATAATGCACACATGCATTTATATATATATATATAGATATATATATAGGTGTATAATTTTGCTTCC
>NW_012130070.1:2210478-2215193 GCF_000143395.1 Atta cephalotes | reverse complement strand
CAAAACAAGTGATAGTCAGAGGGAGCAACGTCTGGAGAATATGGCGGATGGAGTAGGACTTCCCATTTCAACGTTTCCATGTCTTGACCACTTTCGCAACATGGGGTCGAGCATTGTCATGCTGCAAAATCACTTTATCGTGTCTCTCGTTGTATTGCGGCCATTTGTCTTTCAATGCTCGGCTCAAACGCATCAATTGCGTTCGATACCGATCGCCTGTGATTGTCTCAGTCGGTTTTAACAGTTCATAATACACTACGCCGAGCTGGTCCCACCAAATACAGAGCATGACTTTGGACGTCAAAATCACCGTTCTTGAAGCGTTGAAACCACTCACGACACGTTCTTTCACTAATAGCGGCCTTACCATAAGTATTTGAGAGCATTCGATGAGCCTGAGCCGCAGATTTCTTCATATTGAAGCAAAAAATTGAAACCTCCCGTAAATGACGAGAATTTGGCTCGTAAACTGACATTTTCAATCGAGAATAACTTTATGATGCAGACACAAATCGACTAATGTTTCTATGGGGTTATGGTGACAGATGCCCAAGTTTATTGTATGACGTCTATGATCTATTTATTTCGACCACCACTTACCGCTAAAGCCATCTATAGGAAAACGGCGGAAGCAAAGTTGTACACCTAATATATATATATATGCATGTATGCATTATTTTTTTTGTAGATTATTCATATACAGTAATAATATTAATTTTGTTAAATTTTATATATATATATATATATATACAGGGTGGAAATAATTGCCAATATTTCATGGGCAGATAGAGCAGACTAAACTGAATCGAAAAGTCCTCTACCATTTTGTAAGTTTTTCCAATAGTTAACGAGATATTAATCCTTAAAGATAGCCGAATACTACTGTGAAGTGTATACGCCTACTAATCGGCGCGCGGACTTTAAGGAAAGGGGATAATCTGGCAAGCGCACCTCCGAATTATGATGGCTTGCATTGGTGCGCAGCGCGGAGTGCTTGCCAGGCTAGCCCCGCTCCCAAGGCTCGCGCGCCAAGCGATCGGTAGGCATATATACTTCGCAGTAGTAGGCCGGGCGAGCGCGCGTATTCGGCTATCTTTAAGGATTAATATCTCATTAACTATTGGGGAAATTTACAAAATGGTAGAGGACTTTTCGATTCAATTTAGTCTGCTCTACCTGCTCATGAAATATTAAGCGATTATTTCCAGACACCCTGTATATTAATGATAATTTTGTGTACACATACGACTGTTTGTAAGCATAGTATCTTCCAACAAGTGACACAAATGACACAATGGATCATTACATCTTTGTTGTTTGCTAATGTTAACCAAAAATAATATGATCACTGCATCATGTCACTTGTTGGAAGGCACATATAATGTGATATAACATATGTAAACAAAAGGAAAAAAGATAAGTTTAAATCAATATAAAATGAAAAAAATTATAAAATAAAAAAATTATCAAGAAGTTATAATGTTATTTACATCAGATGAAGTCGACTGTCTTGAATATAAATTAGCTGAATTAGGTAATTGTAAATATTTAAAATCAACTTTAAAATTTGTGCAATTAACATTTTCAGTCTGGAAACATGAATTTTACAAATAGCGGAAAGAGTAGATATAAGAAAAATAGATTTGACAATCTATTTTTTTTATTTTTTAGGTGTAACTAAAGAAAAGATTCTCTTAGCTTCGATGTTTGAGTGAGGAAAACTTGATACAACTTCAATTAACAATTCTAAATTTGGAAACATCTTTTCTTCATTAAAATTTTCAAATTTTAATATTCTTTTCCACATGTCCTCTATCTCTAAAGAAACTAATTTTTGTTTTTCTGAATCAAAACTGGCAGAATTTGCCATTCAAATGCTAATTTTTATTAATATTTCCTCTACGCGTTGCAATCTGAGATAAATCTTTTTATTCTGTCTTCAAATTTCTGTCTTCGAATTTATTTCTGTCTTCATCATAAAATCCAAATTTTACTTCTAAAAATTATAATTGTTCAAACAGGCTATCATTATAAGATAATGGTTTTAATAATTTTTTAAACGTTGTCTTATAAAAATTTAAACATGTTGATTGAATTTCCAGTGCACATTCTGTAGATAGTGTTGCCAATAAATTTTCACACTTCGATCCCACATTAATATCAATTAGATTCTTAATATTTTTATCATGATCTACATTTAAAGTAGAAATGTCTTTCAAAGCTTCGGAAATAAAAAAATTACAACCTATTTGACGTATAAATTGTTGACTTGTATGAAATAGTTTGTGAACTAATACTTACTACGATTTATCTTCAACTACAATCAAAGTAAAATAATGTTTTAGGATCTCCCAATTTTCTAAAAGTCTTACAACGCATTTTTCTAATACAAGCCATCTTGTGTTGCATAATTTAAGAATTTTTTTACGTTCAACATAAAAAAATCTTGAAACTCACTTAAAGTTGCACATCTCTTTGCACTATCTGAAATATTTGTAGCAATGCTTCTAATTAAATTTTTCACAGGATTGAGGCAATTTTTCGTAGGCTTTACTAGCTATTATTGCGGAGAAATGACAAATACAATTTAGTAATATTAATCCAGGTATTTCAGATTTTAAATGAGAATAAAAGGAATTATTGCATCCAATCATTACTGATTGCATTATCACTCATAACTGCAATGTACTTTAATGGAATTTTTCTTTCTTTAAAAAAGGGTTTAAACGCTCTGAAAATTTTATTTGCAGTACAATTTGAATCATTTAATACTAATAATTCTAATAATTTTGTTTTTACTTTTTGATCGAAAGGAGAAAAGTATTAAACAAGAATGCACATGAATTTAGTATCGATTATACTTTCTATTACTGTATTTTCTAATACTGTACTTTTATCAATCAAAATAGAAAATTTGCGATTTTGTAAAACATTAATAATTTTTTTGTTTCGCGTTTTACAATTACTTCCGTTATTAGAACATAGTGATAGGGTTCAGTGAAAGAGATTGTATAACTTTAGGTTCCATACAAATTTTTTTTAATATACAAATCAAATATTTTGTAATTTGAAAAGCAATGTTATGCTAAGCAAAAAAATGCTGCTAATATTATTTCTACACTTTTTATTTTATCTTTAAAATTAGAATTTCTAATGTTATCAAAACTTCGATTATGATCTTTTTTATTTGTTCTGTGAAACTGATGAATGTTTTACTAGATTTATTTTACAATATATGATGGTTTTTTATACATATATTACAATAGGCTTTATTTTCACATCTGCCTAGCGCCCCCCCCCCCCTCACTTAACCAAATCTTTATGAAAAAATTATAAAATCATTTTGCGCTATTTATGCGCTATTTATATCCAAATTTATATTTTATTAATATTTATATCAAAGAAAAAATTTTGCGTTCATTCTGTTTAGCTCTCACAAAAAAAAATTTTTGTGAGGGCTGTGGAGGCAGTCAGTCAACTCCCTCATTCGTTAAAAACAATCAATTTGAAAAATCAAATACACAGGATTTATGCGCTATTTATGCGCTATTATTTCCAAGTATTTTCATTCAATTTTTGCGCTACAATTCTTTCCTCTTGGAGCGAACAGCCATATTTCCTAAGTCGTTTAAAATTACAAAATTAAATATTCTGACTGTGCATAATAATTCTTTGATTTATGCGCTACTATTTCCAAGCATTTTCGATTTTTGCGCTACTTAAGGCACTTTCCTCTTGGAGCAAATATTAATATTTATAATTTGTGAAAAATTGTCTTGGAGCGAATAGCCATATTCATTTGGAATTCATAACGCATAAATCAAAAATAGACTTCGACTAGGTAAGCATGTATTTTCACAATTTTTCATGCTCCTCCTTCTATATTATTTACAGTCATATTTCTAATATATAAACTTAAATAATATCATACTTACTTACCTATCCTACCTACTTACTTATCCTAAATCATATCCTAATATGCTATTTAATCTATCTTGGCGGGAACTCTGTCGCCGCCACCGCCCATAATATTTTGCGTACATCGGTATATGCATTACTGGATTCCCTAGTTCAGCGTGGTGCATGCGCCAAAAAGAAAGCCCATCTGGGATCATTGTCTGAGTGTTGCGGTATGAATGTTTTATTTTTGAGCGTAAGTGTGGCCATGTTTGACTGTGCTATTGTTCTAGTGAAGAAGTTCTTTCCCTTTTCGAATTTTTGTTATCATTCTTCTTTTAATAATTGTCCTCGGCTGCGGCATGATACTTACCAGCACTAGCACCCAGGCTGTGACAGATTTTCTAACTTGAATAATAATAACCCAGCAATAGCAAACGCAGTTGTATACAATAATGTAATATAAATCCGAACAGGTTATGTAACTAGGATGCAACATGTTGCATTCTCGTTAGTTGTAATTTCCCACTGAAATGAACAGAGACTATGTAACAGTTATATAGTACTTGCTATGTAGATAATATGGATTGTTATATAATAGTTACATATTTGTTGTGTAAATGTGTTTTATTTTTGTTATACAATTGTTTTGAATATATACAACATATATATATATATATATATATATATATATATATATATATATATATATATATATATATAGTACGTCTGTATAAGTAAATAAAATACGTACGTTAGGTAAAGTACGTCCCGTTGGGTAGGTAAAGTAAATACGCGTAGTAAAATACTATTAGTAA
>NW_012130070.1:2202302-2210408 GCF_000143395.1 Atta cephalotes | reverse complement strand
TAATTAAGTTAGTTACTTAGTTTAGTTAGTAAGTTAGTTAGTTTAGTTTTTAGTTATTAATTAACTTAGTTAGTAAGTATATACTAACATATATATATATATATATATATATATATATATATATATATATGTATATAATGAATATATTAATGTCGCTGATAGAAATAAAATCGCTTGGAAATGCCCTTGGTGGAAATAAATCGCTGAAAATCATTGAAATCGCTAAAATCTTTATCAATTAACCTATTTCAATTGAATTATACTGAAATGGACTAACTGATAAAGATCGATTGCAGCGATTTTTCAGTGATTTATTTCCATCAAGAATCGTTCACATCTTATTATAGCCTCACTTACATGTTCTCATTTCTATCTCTATGTCATCGATATGACAGACTAATCTGAATAGTCTTCACTGTAACAATTAATATCTCCATTGCAGAGAAAAGTGATACTTTATTTACTTTTCGTTCATTTCGATCATTTCGTGCAAAAATGCATCGAATAAACTTAATCAACATCAGAGGTGTAAAAGCTAAACTCAATAATTACCACTTTTACATTTAATTAATTTCATTCCATGGAACAGCTTTCAGTATGCACTGATATAATTTGTAATGTAAGCGACTTCACTAATCATATTCTTCTATAGCACAAGTAATACTCATTTGTCCGTAAATTCATTCTCACGATTCAAGTACAAATAGTCACGCTCGAAGACTTGAAGCTCGACTGGCACTTCGCGACGTCGCGAATAGAGACCGCAACATTAGAATCATAATTTAAATTATACAGTATTAATATATTGAAAGTACAAATTAGTTCAGTCCGTTTCCCTAAAGATAACTCCAGTTGTTATGAATGGTTCATAGTGACAGCTGATTTTGGCGATTTCAGAAAGGTTAAATATTTGTTAATAATATTCAGTTTATATCGCTCTGAGTTTCATACAAAAACCTTGATTTTTATTGTATTTGAAATGTCGAATTTTGTGTTAACCAAACAGCATTTGCGGGAGATTTTGATTTTTTGCTTTAATTGGAAGAAAAGTGCGATTGAAGTCCATCGAATGCTCGAAGTTTATGGTGACACTGCTCCAACTAATAAATTATGTAGGGAATGGTTTCGACGTTTCAAGGATGGAGATTTCAGCATTGAAGACAAGACTCGCTCTGGACAGCCAAAAAAATTCGAAGACAAAAAATTAGAGGTTACTCGAAGAAGATCAGAGTCAAACCCAAGAGGAGCTTGCAGAATCATTGGGGATAACTCAACAAGCCGTTTCTGTACGATTGAGAGAATGATTCAAAAATAAGACAACAAATTAGATGCCTTATGAACTGAAACCGAGAGACGTTGAAAGGCGATTTTTCACTTGCGAACAGCTGATTCAAAGATAACAGAGAAAAGGTTTTTTGCATTTTTGATTGTTACTGGACATGAGAAGTGGATATTCTACGACAACCCCAAGAAGAAAAAATACTATGCTAAGCCCGGTCAATCGTTGCCATCGATCTCAACATCAACATCACGATGGAACATTTATGGTTCAAAGATGCTCTGTATCTGATAAGACCAAAAGGATCTTGTTTACTATGAACTGCTGAAATCTGGCGATTCCATTACGGGCGACAATTGATTCGTTTGAACTGTGCATTGCGAGAAAAACGGCCGAAATACGAGCAAAGACATGATAAAGTTATTCTTCTTCATAACAACGCTCGTCCTCATGTCGCTAAAGTCGTAAAAAAATATTTGGAAACGCTCAAATGGGATGTTTTACTGCATCCGTATTCTCCGGACATTGCTCTTTCTTTTTTTTTACTTTTACTGGTTGTTCCGAAAGATGCAGCAAGTCACTGGTTCACTTTTTTCGCAGAAATCGAAAATTGACTCCAAAATTGGATCGTGTTAAAAGACGAGTCACTTTTTCGAGAAGGAATTCGAAAATTGCCTGAGAGATGGGGAAAAGTAGGCAGCGATAGACAATACTTTAATTGATCTGTTCATTCATTTTGTTTTGAAATAAATGCATTTTTGAACACAAAAAAACGGACCGAACTAATTTACTGTTATATTATGTACTGCCAACAATATCAACGAAATAACTGTTATATAACGTGCAATAAATGTCGTTATATTGCTTTTTGTTTATTATAACATATAAATAATGAAACAATGTAATAGTTTCATAACTTGGTTATAATAAATATAAAGTAAAATTATATATTAGATGTACAATTTTGCTTCCGCCGTTTTCCTATAGATGGCTTTAGCGGTAAGTGGTGGTCGAAATAAATAGATCATAGACGTCATACAATAAACTTGGATATCTGTCAATATAACTCCATAGAAACATTAGTCGATTTGTGTCTGCATCATAAAGTTATTCTCGATTGAAAATGTCAGTTTACGAGCCAAATTCTCGTCATTTGCGGGAAGTTTTAATTTTTTGCTTCAATATGAAGAAATCTACGGCTGAGGCTCATCGAATACTCTCAAATACTTATGGTGAGGCCGCTATTAGTGAAAGAACGTGTCGTGAGTGGTTTCAACGCTTCAAGAACGGTGATTTTTTGACATCGAAGACCGGCATAGCGGTGGAAGAGAGAAAGTTTTCGAAGATGCAGAATTGGAGGCATTACTTGAGCAAGACTCGTGTCAAAATCAAGAAGAATTGGCACGATCATTGGGAGTGACTCAACAAGCCATTTCAAAACGCCTCAAAGCCATGAGAATGATTCAGAAGCAAGGAAATTGGGTGCCGTACGAATTGAAGCCGAGAGATGTTGAACGGCGTTTGTTTGCTTGTGAACAGCTGCTTGAAAGGCAAAGACGGAAGGGATTTCTGCATCGCATTGTGACTAGGGACGAAAAATGGGTTCATTACGATAATCCCAAGCGCAGAAAATCATGGGGAGTTCCCGGCCATGCTTCCACGTCGACGGCCAAACCGAATATTTACGGCTCCAAGGTCATGCTCTGTATTTGGTGGGAAGCGCGGCGTAGTGTATTATGAACTGTTAAAACCGACTGAAACAATCACAGGCGATCGGTATCGAACGCAATTGATGCGTTTGAGCCGAGCATTGAAAGACAAACGGCCGCAATACAACGAGAGACATGATAAAGTGATTTTGCAGCATGACAATGCTCGACCCCATGTTGCGAAAGTGGTCAAGACATACTTGGAAACGTTGAAATGGGAAGTCCTACCCCACTCGCCGTATTCTCCAGACGTTGCTCCCTCTGACTATCACTTGTTTCGATCAATGGCACACGGCCTGGCTGACCAGCTTCCGGTCTTATGAAGAAGTAAAAAAATTGGATCGATTCGTGGATAGCCTCAAAAGATGACCAGTTTTTTCGACGCGGGATACGTACGCTACCCGAAAGATGGGAGAAAGTAGTGGCCAGCGATGGACAATACTTTGAATCATAAATGTATAACCAGTTTTTTACAATAAAGCCTCGAATTTCGGAAAAAAAACGGCGGAAGCAAAATTGTACACCTAATAGTTATAATATAAATATACCATATAAATATAGTTATAATATAAATAGTGCACATCTGTTACATTACTTGTTACATTGTTTGTTACTTCCACGTAATATTGTATTTATATTTGTTGCTTGTTGAGAAGATTAATATCTCGGGGAGTAAAGTGACGCTTTTTCCTGCCAGTTTTTTTTTGTCTTGTGAAAAATACGTCGTGTAAGCCTAATTTTATTTTTCGTATAAAAATGAAAGTTTGATAAGAAAAAAGAATAATAATTTAGTTTCGCCACTGTCATCTCAAAATCAATGAAATTAAGCTTACTTGATGTGGTTTATAAAACGAAGGAATCTGGCAGAAAAAAGCGTTACTTTGCCTCGCGAGCCTGAGATATTATGATAATCGTTAAAGTTTACGACTATTCAAGTTAGAAAATTCGTCACAGCCACAAAATACTGCGATGAATAAGCGCTGCGATCATATTTTCATGTGAGGCCCAAGCCTCTAACTACGTTGGACTATTTAATAATTTTACTGCGAATGTTAAGTTATTTTCATATCAGTTCATATCAGGCACAAGACTAGGCCTTTCATTGACTATGTCAAATTTTTTTTATGAGATTATGGCGTAGCAAAATAGTGGCAAAGTATCATAGCATTCGTGGTACTGACGAGGAAATTTCTGTCATACACATGCAATTTATAAAACACACAATACAATTTTATACAATAAATATTTTACAATATTGACAATATTTTACAATAAATATTTTACAATATTTTACTTTATGTACAATAATAAACATTTAAAAATAAATATTTGTCACATAAAAATATATAAAATGTACAAAAAGGTTTACAGCGTAGAATTTTATTAACATTAAATGGAATACGCGGTATTTTGTGTTTAATTATTTACTTATAACTATATTTATTACGTGAAAAAATTTTAGCGAATTTTTAACGGTTTTTATATAAAATCTGACAGTTTTTTAGTGATTTTTTAAATGAAATTGAATTTTGAAACATATTTTGCATTAACAATTGAAAATTGAAAATAAGATAGATCTTCTTGGTGATCAAGGTCAATATTAAGGTCATTCAGAAATATTTTAGAGTAAGCTATAAAGGTAATTCTGATAGCTTTATTTAATCCTATATAACTTTATTTAAACATTTTTGGCATTAAATTCTTATCAGTGAAATTCCATTTAAGAGTATTCATTTCTGGAATATTTCTGCCAAAATTCATAGCAATCAGGCAAATTTTCGGAAGTTTATCCCAATAATATTCTTGGGACTTTGTGAGATTCGAATGACTCAATATTGTTTACTTTACAAATATTAACGCAGGACAAAATATCTGTTATCAATGTTGATCGGAGACTTTATGAAATTAGAGGAAAAAATGTAAGAAATTATAAAATAATGTATCTGCTTATTTAATATGATAAATATCCGAAGTACACAATTTTTCGAAGTGAACAAATCCAAAGTAAACAAATTTAGTTCAAACTTCGCAGCATATTGCTGAAATGTTGCGAAGACAGATACATCTTTTTACAACAGTTGGCTCTACTAGAATCAACCATGGTGGAAATATATTATACTCGTTTTTGAAACAAATTTTATACCATTCTCCGCACAGATACGACCATTTTAAACATTTACTTCGCGGTAACTTTGAAATGACATATTGTAGAAATCGAATATGTGTCAAGTAAAAACATATATAGTTTTCGAAAAAAAATGATCTAGAAATTCACATATTTTTATTTCCAAAGGGAAGAACGCATATACTCAGGTAGTAAGGTGTCGTTCGTTTGACGTCATTAATTAGTCATTCTTATGACGAATCTATACGGTTTCCGGACGAAGATTACAAAAATGAACAAATTTGCTAGTTGTTGAAGTTATAAATATTTTAGTAAATTCAATTACTTTTGTAATTTTCACCTCATTTTAAGAACCATAATAAATTCCTTGATGTCTAAACATCGTAAAAATAATGTGAATTCTTATATTTCTTATCACTCACACACTGTCATAAACTGATATAAAAAATACATTATTATTTTCGTGTTATTAACGGAATAAATATATGCCGCTATTAATTGATCATTAATAATGTTACTAGTACGTCGACAATTGGCCATTTATTCTACGTATGACGTATTAAGTATTATAAAGACGTCATAAATAAACGATGTCATTAATTGGTCAAAAAGATGACATCATTATTATGTCTTAAATAGGTGACATGCGTCAATAATTTAAAATGACTAACTATCGACATCAAAATAATAACAGCTACCTGGGTAAGTAGACAGTTTCACAGGGAGAGAGTGACAAATTGCATCACATGAATACTCACATCCAATCAGGACAAGAGTCACGTGAGTCAGTTTTCTCCAATCTCTTCTATGCCTATGGAGCTTTGATGCCCATGCTCAATTAGAGAAGACGAGTCACGTGATGCAATTTGCTCTCTCCATGTGAGGCTCTTTAAGGTAATGTCAATAATGACGTGATGACATAGCGCCAATTTCAAACAATTTCAAACAACCGTGGCAATATGGCGGCTTCTGAGTACCATTTTTCTTGTTCAAGATGCGCAAGAGCACACCTAATATAAATATCAACCATTCCATCATGGTGGAACCGTTGCAGAAATATAAAAAATGCTCACATTATCTGCAGTGCATAATGCTTAAATTTATAAATAAATGGGAAATGCCAATAAAAAAAAGAATCGATACTTGCTGTCGTTTAATTTTATTCAAATGTAATTGTCTATACATCAATATACATCAATATAATTTTCCGGACGATTCTCGAATTGAATTCTCTTCAGTAATAATAATTCAGTCAATTATTAAAAGACGTGATCAAGTTTATCTATAAAGATTATCTTATGACAAAATCGACATTATGTTCAATATCGTGTTTTTAATACAATGTGTGATCTAACAGTGATATGCGGCCTATAATAGTAAAACTGACTATCAACTTCTTCATTCGCACAGTTGTCGTCAAACTTTTTTTAGATTTATTATTATTTTTATTTGATAAAATAATGAGTTTGATAAAATTTGAGTGATGATTGCTTAATATATAATAATTAAAGCATTAAAGATACTTACATGATATGCTGAAGACGTTTAAAAGATGTTGCCAGTTACAGATCAAATGAGAGTCGTTCGCATACACAAATTATGCTATCAATAATATTAAGAAACATTAGAAAGATGGAAATATCACATTATAGATAACAGATTTGAGTAAACCGGATTTAAAAGTTCGGTGTCGTTTTTTAAATTTGAACTATTTTTTTGTTTTTGTGAATCATCTCAAATACAATATGAGACATTTCTGAAAAATTATTTCTTTATCTAAGATTTTTATGCTATATCTCGATCGAATTCATGTGATAATTCATGTTTACGTTCTGTTATAACGAAGTATTGTTTGGTGCTCCAATTAATTCTTGTGCTCTTTTATTCTCGTTTTTAGCATTTGACTCGTTTGGCCCACACATTATAATCTTTACATTTTATTTTATAGACAACGTTGATATCGCGAGAAGTTTATTTTTCAGTAGTCTTATACTTCCACGTAATTTATTAAGATCCACACATATGCCATAGATTATTGTTAAAAAAGTTCGATATTTTTTCGAAAATACCAATAATAAAGGGGTATCGTCGTAAACAACAATCTCCTATTTTCTTTTGGATTCAAATGTTAATATGAGAAAACTTTTTTTTATTATTCAACCTATGAAATTTTTTATGGAGTTTTTTTTAATCATGGAAGAAATCAATTCCAATGGATACCCGTTGCTCAGAAAAACTCTTATATAATCTTGTTAAAATTCTTGGCATGGAATCTAGAATGAGATAAAAGAACTCTGTCCACCAATCCCACGATTACTCCTACTTTTTGACACAATGGATGTTGAGAACTTAGATAGCGATTCAAGAAAAAATGATCACGTTTTTTAATAGTTTAATAAATTATTAGTTATACTGAAGAAGATTCAAATCGTAGATCAAAAGGAAATTACATTGATGCATGGACAAATTTGAATAAAATTAAATATATCAAAACAGTCAATATATCGGCAATTCCTTTTACTGGCAATTCCTATTTATTGATTTATTTCGTTAAAGCCTATATTCTCTCAATTTGTTTACTCAAGTTTGTGTTTTGGATCTCATTGAAACGACTCCATTTTTTAGTTGTTCTGATATTCCTTAGATTTTTTTTCTGAGAATATATCAAGAATACAGTTTTCTCTATCAATATACAAACATAAAAATGTCTTATACAATTGAATTGTGATCGCTATTGTGATTGGCACATATAACTATATGCCGCAGCGCATTTGGAATAAAATAGAATAGCCTAAAATAGAATAACCAATAGCTTTCTTATCACTAAAAGTGCTCTGAAAGTTTGATAATATATAGAAGTTTGATAATTTTTCAAAGAAATTTTTTATTGTTGCTTTTTACAATAAAAAAGTTAGAAATATGTATATATTTACGTTTTTCATCATTTTAAAATACAAATTTATTGTGTACCTATATCTCTGTGTAAGTGTGTG
>NW_012130070.1:2180353-2200380 GCF_000143395.1 Atta cephalotes | reverse complement strand
CTCTCTCTCTCTCTCTCTCTCACACACACGACGCCCCCCGCCCCCCCACCCCACCACACACACACACACACACACACACACATTTATATAAAAGCATTTATATAAACTCCTATGTGAAATAACTTTTTTAATTCACGCAAGGATAATAATTTTGATTTATCAATTTCGATTTTGCTTAAAATATTATATTTTTAATTGCCACTATCATCTTTTTCTTTCTTTTATCAATGACAAGTTAAAAAATAAAAAAACAGAAATGAATATATTTTTAACGATTCTTTAAGGCAAGATTGTTTCTGACAATGTGTTAGGAAATAATAATGATAAGCGGCTAAAATCTATTATATGGAAGACGTGTTTCATTAATCGAGCGTGGATTTCTGTTGCAGAAGGTTGGTTGCGATCTTCGAGTTGGTAGTAACAAGAACACAGATGCGTGTGGCGTGTGCGGAGGGAATGGATCAAGCTGCCAATCGCGGTACTCCTGGAGTTTGGAATCAATATCTGCCTGTTCCAAGTCCTGCGGTGGAGGTTAGTAATTACTGAATTAATTTATATTTCCCTACGCAAACAATTACACGAACAAAGTAGTTCAATGTTATGAGAAAATTTATCGATCGTCAAAGGATTATCGTCTTCTGTCCACATTTATTTGGATTATATTACATAAAAATACTTATTATTCTCATAACGCCAATTCGGAAAAGATAATATTTTATATACACTGAGAAAAACGTGTTTGATATTTATTACTATAATTGATAAAATAATTACAGTTAGGAACTTAATCTCTTTTATTGCTGTTATTTATTTAATATTATTAATATTATAATTAATATTATTAATATTTATAATTCTACCAAAAAATATGTAATTGGTAAAAAATAATTATAAATTATAATTAAATTATAGTAATTACAATCATTTTTTTATCTCAGTATACTTTTGAGATTTTGCCTATATTATATGCAGTGTTTTAAACGTATATTACGTAACTTTAAAAAACTGGCTTGTCGTTGAGTAAGAAGTTAACGAGTGAAATTCACGAGCATCGCATTATTTGCATGAACGTTCGCCATTAAATTGGAGGACTAATTTGCCGGTCACGTTTTTGCACTAATAGGTTTCAAGATAGGGATGGCGGTGTGCAAATCGGCCGACGAGAGCGTCGTGGAGGACAGCTATTGCGATGCAAACAGCAGACCTTCGGTGAAGTCCTTAATGCCGTGCAACACGCACCCCTGCACAACAAAGTGAGTATGTTTAGACAGACTGAACTATCTACGGTAGAACTGCATGCACGTTCTACATCAAGAGACGTCAGGCGTGCTACTCGCGTGTACAACTGAGAAGTAGATATTATAGAACTTCATTGCGAATTGCACCCGTGATTTCGCCTATCAAATAAAATATCTAAGAATGTATAAAATGTTACTTTCATCCTATCTCGTATTAATTGGCGAATAAATCAGATTTCTTATACGAGCGATATCTCAAGATTTTCAAGAAAGTGAACGCAAGAAGCGAACGGAAAATTGGGACTAGGTACGAGCGATCTTTGTTCTTACAACAATATTTCTCTTCTGTCTCGCGAAAAGGTTGCGAGGTAACAATTTAAAACCAGTTCTCGGAATCTAACAAATGACGAAATCCAGCGTCGACGGGACTCGGACAAAAACTCGCGCAAACTATTCTCTCTGGATCCAACGGATACGCCGAGAAGTCGAATAGCGTTGAAAGTTTACCGTTCGGTATATGGAATCTTTTCTTTGTGATCGATGTTCACGGGGCGATTGGCGATCTTTGCCAATTATCTTTTGTTGTTATTTCACGAATCAAGGATTGTTTTTGGTTGGGACTAAAAGCAAAGTAAAGCTCGTATCGGACTACACATTGAAGATCGAAATTATCGATTAAACATTGAAGACTGTCAAATTATGATTGCGATTGATTGCGAGTACATTGCAATTGATATTACATGGTGTTTAATTTAAGAAATGTCGAATAAATAAGATGTGTAAATATAAGGAAAAGAAATAAAAAAGGAACCATTGCTCTCTTTTTTAATAATTTCTGAGAAGAAGTATATAAACATAATCATATATGACGAAGTCCTTACTTTTTAAAGAAGAGTGGAGTAACACCTAAAAAATATCTCATCAACAATGAATCTTTAACCTAGATGATATTAACTAAAAGCATAATATCCATATTATAATGTTTGCTCAATAATATAACTGTTATGTCACACCATGTATTATATTATATTTATATTGTTGGATACAAAATTATGATGTTACATTATTTTAGTAGATGTTGACTGAGACTATGCAGTTTCAACATGTAATTTGATACAGGCTTAATAGAGAATGTTATTTTCTTTTAATGTTTGTGAACCGACGTTCCTATTTGAGATCATTCCTTTTTATTTTATAAACTGCTCGCTCAATTTTTATGAAACTTGATTATGAAATAATTTGATGCTTTATTTGAATCTGAAATCAAAAATGAAAAATTCAAAATAGTAGATTTAATATATGACGGACAGAATTTAAAAAAAATAATTTAGTAATATCATATTATCATAAAATTCGATTTTAGGGAATTTTTAATTAGTTAATAATATTAAGTTCTCTCTTTTGCTTTATTTGAAGCTCATCAATATTACATAAACAATTAGTAAGTATACTTATTTCCAAACTAACTTTTAAATACTATGGAAATTATGAACACTATAAGAGTAGATCTTTTTTCAAATTTCTTTTTGAAATTCAATATTTTTAGGAATTCAAATTCAAAGATATCAAAAACTTAAAATCGAGTTTCACAATATAATCAGATTTTTTTCAAATTTAAATTTTAGAATTCTGAGATCAAAATTTAATTCATTCTAAAAGACCTAAAAAACAAAACCTTTTATAGTTACTTTATTAGAAAACTCCAATCTTTTTATAATGTTAACATTGCAGTGATTATATTGCAAAAATTTTCATTCGACAAGAAATGAGTGACTAGAAATCGTACTGTAATAAGCAGCAGACTCACGTTATAAAATTGCATTTGAGAGACGTATTACCTCGTTTCGTTGAGCGAACGATTTTCGCGATGTAATACATCTCACTCGATCTATCTCACGTCATTCGATTAATCAATTGGCGAAAACGTAAGAAAATTGCCGGTTGGAATACGCGTATGTGTCTGCGACAGTATTGCTAATCAGTATCGTTTAACGTATCGTTTATCAAGCACCGGAAATGGCGATATCGCGGATTCGCGATTACGAACCGTTGATAAATTAGCAGCTATATCGATCGCGCAGCAAATCGGTCAATAACTAATTGGAACGGCCGCAAATTTAGTTTGAATTCAGTTCGACTAAACGTTCGACTCACCTTTCCCTCCCGAGAGAGAAACAGGACTCCAACCGCCGCATCGTGAAAAGCCGCAACCGCACTTTGAGGTAGCAATCCGGAAGTTATGATTTAATCGCACATTATGACTTATCCTTTAGTTATTCATCACTATAGCTTAAGCGATCTTTATATCCGAAACCGGAAGTCATGAATAATTATCAAAATTGAACTATCTAATCCAGTTTGCATTTAATTGGAAAATAGCGCCACAGATCTCGTATACCAAAAAAATGTATTACACAATAATGTATTATGGTATTTTTAATAATAAATCACGTAATATAAATTTACATTGATAAAAGATGCAGACGAAAGAGACGTACGTCATTGACAGAAAAAAATAATAATTATTCAACTATAATTTATAGTCATTTTCGATGCCAACTATATAGAATAAGTTGAGGGGAGAAGGTCAGCAGATATTATGTTGGATAAGATATTATTTATTAAAAAAATGCTAGCACGACAGCCGAAGTTGATCAATATCAATAGTGCAAACTTTCTTAATTCCAAATTTAAAATGTCAATGATAATCAGGGTTGGCAACGTTATCTCATAACTCGTTATCGTTACTTGTTATTGATTTGCAAAAATAACTTGTTACCGTTATCGACACTGAAAATTTAACGAGTCGTTAATTTTTCGTTACTTTTTTTCTTGATAGTAATAGAATATTATATAGCGTTTTTTATTTATTAAAACTTGTGCGTACTCAAACACATTAAAGCCGTTGTACACAATTCTAATCTAAATGTAAAAATGAGATATCTGAGAAAATAAAATGCCTAAAGTATATTTTACCAAATAACATAATAAAATGTATTGAAGATTTCGCAGTTTAACTCGTTTGTATATTTTTATTAACCATACATCTTTACGTCGATTGTACAGTTTTAAAGTGCTGAATGCGTATTAGTTCTGCTAATAAAAAATGCTATTCTATGCAGATTCTTGCGGTAACTATAAAAAAGAATTCTGTTTTTAGTAGAGGAAAAACTAAAAGACTGATAAATATATATGTATATACGCTCTAGTTGATTAAAACTTTTACATAAATAGAAATAAAATAACGATAAAAGTAACTAGTGAAATCGTTACCCCAAAAATTAACTGCGTTACCATGAATATTATTTAGAAGAAAATGTAACGTTACTTCTGAAACGTCCTTACTCAAACGTAACCAAAAGAAGTAACTCGTAACGGTAATGATGTTACAAATAACGCGTTACTTGCTAACTCTGACAGTGATATCTATAATTTAATTTTTATATTATCGTTCTACCTTACTCAATACATACATCTCTTCTTATGTAACATATTGCAACGTTATTGTAAAAATTATTTGTTTCGACGTATGATGACAAAATCAACAGTTCAATATTATTTTTCGAATCACGTAAATAATTGTAGCTGTGAAGTTAATTAAATATATATTAACTTTAATAATGATAATACAAGAGCAATCAGCAGTGTACATAATATATGTACACAAATACAATATATTTAAGGGAATTCTAAAGTTTGTACCGATCTAAATCGTAATTTTTGTGTAACAATTACTTTTTTCCTCTTTTACAGATTCGAAAATCTTTTTCCAGAATTAAAATATACGCACTAATATGTGTCTGTGAAGTGAAGTTTATGCTGAGAACGACAAACATTTTTTTTTTAAGATTCCAATTTCAAAATTTTTTGTCGTTCTCAGCAAAAAAACTCTACCTCACAAACACGTATTAATGCGTATACTTTAATCCTGGAAAAAGATTTTTGAATCTGTAAAAGAGGAAAAAAGTAATTATTATATAAAAATTAGATTTTAGTCGGTAATATAGACAAAGCTTCAGAATTCCATATATATAATATAATAATATAATATTGGAAGTACAAATAAGTTTCCGCCGTTTGCAAAAAATGGCGGCACTAATAAACTATAGTTAAAATTGTTCGATGTAAAACGTCATATCATAAGATTGGACATCCGGCAACACCATAATCTTGAAATATTAACGATTTTGTATCAGCATATATTTTTTTTTGTACGAAAATGTCGAGTTTTGAGCCGAATAAGCGTCATTTGCGGGAACTTTTGATTTACTTCTTTAATTTGAAGAAATCTGCAGCTGAGGCTCATAAATTGCTTGTAGAAGCATATGGTGATGCCTTAAGTGAGAGAAGTTGTCGTGAGTGGTTTCAAAAGTTTAAGAACGGTGAATTTGACGTCGAAGACAAAGAACGTAGCGGAAGGCCGAAAGTGTACGAAGACGCGGAATTGGAAGCATTATTGGAAGATTCGTGCCAAACGCAAAAAGAACTTGCACTTACATTAGGAGTGACTCAACAAACAATTTCATATCGTTTGAAATCATTGGGAATGATTCAAAAGCAAGGGAATTGGGTTCCATATGAACTGAAACCGAGAAACGCCATTGAACGCCGATTTTTCACATGTGAAATGCTGCTTGCCAGGTATAAACGAAAGGGTTTTTTGCATTGTATAGTCACTGGTGATGAAAAATAAATTCACTACGATAACCTAAAGAAGAGGAAATCATGGGAAATCACCATCTGGCCTTCAACATTGACAACCAAGCCGAATATTCATGGAAAAAAACTCATGTTGTGTGTTTGATGGGATCAGCCTAGTGTCGTGTATTATGAGTTGCTCAAACCGAACGAGATCATTACTGGGGCTCTCTATCGAACACAATTGATGAGATTGAGCCGAGCACTCAAAGAAAAACGCGTCCACTACTATTTCAGGCATGACAAAATTATTCTCCTGCGTGATAATGCTCGACCACATGTTGCGGCACCGGATCAAAACCTACTTAGAAACACTCAAATGGGAAGTTCTACCTCACCCGCCGTATTCTCCAGACATTGCTCCTTCCGATTACCACTTGTTCCGATCGATGGCTTGTCTGAGCAGCACTTCACATTATATGAAGATACCAAAAATTGTATCGATGATTGGATAGCCTCAAAAGATGAAGCGTTCTTCCGACGCGGTATCCACATGCTACCAAAAAGATAGGAAAAAGTAGTGGCTAGATTGGTCATTACTTTGAATAAAACATTATGTACCGTTCTTTCACAATAAATGCTTAATTTTTGATAAAAAACGACGGAAACTTATTTGTACTCCCAATAATAATAATTCACAATTATTTAAGCACCCAAGATCCAGCTTTGATCGTTATAGCTTTAATTCTTTGTTAATATAGTATATGTATTATTGATAATTATTTAAGATGTTATAAAATTCTTGATATTAAAACTTTAATGGCTGTTTTCAGCAGAAACGTCGCTCGGATACCTCTGATGCCTCGGATTCATCATTTGTCCATTGAAGTTTAATATCAATTGAATTTTATAACATTCAATAATACACATACTATTAACAAAGAATTAAAGCTATATAACGATCAAAGCTGGATCTTGAATGCTTAAATAATTGTGTTTATATACTACATATGTGTGTACTACATATATGTAAACAATTCACTTGATATAAAAGTTTTATAATTCAAATGAAACATAAGTATGGAAACATAAGTATAAGTGGATTATTTGAACAAAACTGATAATGAGTTTGTAAATTTAAGATTGAAAGCTTATAAGAAAAAAATATATTAGATTGAATGTAATTTATGTATATGTAGTCATTTTAACTGCGCGCCAAATTGATTTTTTGGACTTAGAAACTGAAGTACTACTGTAGTAGTATTACAAATTAAATTGACAAGCAATTTAATAATTTGATGCTCAATCAGGCATCCTATTAAAGAGATGTTAATATTCTGAAAATCTATAAGAAAAAGTGATCGCAAAAATTGCCTATTTTTAGGTCCTCAATTTTGGAACTGAACTGTGTGCCAAATTTTATTTATACCTTCTATTGAGACATTAATCACAGAGAAATCTGAAGATAAGGTGACAATTATTATCAGAGCTGGGAGGTGTGAAATCAAAGTTCATTATCGAATTATCATAGATCTGCGAAATTCGAAATTTTAAGAAGATTGATCCAGCTGGGTATAAATCAATTGCCCAAATCGCTAATTGACTAATTTACAATAATATAATCTTGGTAAAGCAGTTAAAAATTACTAGGAACTGATCGATGTGCAAATACGCCAGTCGATAAAGACAAGATCGCAGTTGATTCAATCGATGACGGCAAGATCAACTGAACATTACTTATAATATTTTGGTGATTTTTTAAATCAATTTATTTTGAATGTAAAAAAAATGGATGTTCATAGATGTAATACGTCTCTCCCTCCTCCTTCAACTATGATAACAATTGTTACCTAAACCCCCCTAAAACTTCTTTGTAATTAATATCTCATTGTAGGGTATCATTTGGCATACAATTCAGTCCAAAAATTGGGGGCCTAAAAAACGAACGAAAAAAACCATCTTTTTGCGGTCATCTTTATTATGAAAAAAATATCACCTCTGCCAGGAATCGAAGATTAAATTGCTTGTCAATTTAATTTGTGATATTACTATAATAGTTCAGTTGCGTTTCCAAGTTCGAAAAAATCAATTCATTGCGCAAGTTCAAATGATTACACATAAGTGGTATCTATATAAATTCACATGGAAATTATTTAAACATCTAACGTTCGTATTTATAGCCAGACCTTATATTTAAGATCCCTTCCTTAAATTTATTGTTACATTCTCAGTAGCTAATAAAATAATTTGTAGAGCATCTGAAGTTAAATTTAAGGAAAAATTTTAAATATAAGGTCTGACTATAAATACGGGCATAAAATTTAGCTTCGACTGTTATTAATACTTACGCTTCACTACTTAGGCTTTAAT
This sequence comes from Atta cephalotes, assembly GCF_000143395.1. Lineage (NCBI taxonomy): Eukaryota > Metazoa > Arthropoda > Insecta > Hymenoptera > Formicidae > Atta > Atta cephalotes. The sequence goes on along the minus strand of NW_012130070.1, from coordinate 2,192,134 downwards.
TCTTATTTATTGTGTATTCACATTGTATGGTCATAATAAATTATTTATTATTGTTAATAATACATTTGACATAAAAATATATTTTTTAATTGTTTTGCAAAAAGATGCTTTTTTGTTGATGTAAATGTTGGTAATCTAATTTAGCACTCTCTTGATTTCCAATTTCTCAATCCGGATGCGATGGCGCGACACACTAAGGAGGCAATGCTCCCAATCTTTATGTTATAAGCTTCATCTTCCGCTCTCAGACATGTAATGCTGACTTGTGCGTCACGCGGTTTTTTTACTTATCGATTCTTTTTACTAAAAATACAAATAAGCATTCGATTGAGTGCTCTGCGCTTACTTTTGCTCGAGCTATCTTAACAGTAAGATGACACAATTACATTTTACCTCTGAATATAAAGATGTTTTATTTTGAATAAGTATTTAATTATTTTTAATTCCTTTTTGGAAAAAATCGGAATCATACTAAGAAAATATTTGTAATCTACAAACTTTATTCTATGATAACGAAAAGCTCAAATGTATTAAAGACTGATTATTATATAAAAAATTCACAAAGATTGTCAAGGAGACTGTTTAGTTAGAACGAAATAATTATTTTCTGCTATTGTTATTGAGAAAACCTGCATATTTTTATATTTATTTACTATCTAAAGATTGTTCTTTTAAGGAAAAATTAGTTTTTATTATTGGAATAATAATCTTTTATTGTTGAGAAGATAACTGTTGACAGAATTTTTTATTTTTAAAGATTACATATTATATTTTATTTAGTTCAGATGTTAGGGCATCCCAAGAAAATAAAAACCTTCCAAAGTAGCATCTTATTCAATCTGATGGATAAGATGTCACGAGACTTAGGATGCCGTAACATCTGTCGTAAAAATAAAAAATTCCATCAAATATAAAACATCACTTTGGAAGATCTTTATTTTTTTATTGCGATTGAAAATTTTTACAAAGTACAATAATAAATAAAACTAATTAAACTTTTTATTAATATCAAATTCTATTTTCTTTTATGTATAGACAATGGACAAAACAATATTTCGATTCAAAGTTAATTATAGAATTTTCCTCTGACTTATCCTACATGTTTTTAGTGAAATTATACAACTATATATAATTATTATTATAAATATAATTATTATTACATTATAAAAACAGAGCTCCTAATCATAATTATTTTATAATGCAATTATAGTCACAAATACCAAACACTTTCTCTTAGTATGCTTTATAATAAGTTTTAAAGGCAAGTACTATAGTGTATTATTGATTTAGTGAGAAAATTCACAAGGTCATGTTGACATATGCATTATGGATTTATTGCAAATATTGGTTACACGTGTTAACAAATTTTACATGATAAAATCAAAAAATACGGTAGCTCGATGACGAGACTCTTGTAAAAATTGATCCTCCATTTAAAAAGAAATTAATTTTTTTTTAGAATTCTGTATAGCTTTTTGATAGTTCCAGGGTTTCTGATAATTTTAAGAAATAGTTTTGTTTATTAAAAGTATGAAAATGCGATTTAAAAATGACTTCACGCAGCCTCCATTTTCTTAGAGTTTTGGATAGATTTCAAATAGTTCCAGAGTTCTTGATGTATTTTAGAAATAGTTCTGTTCGAGAAAGTAAAAAAATTAATACATTAGATTAATATTAAAATTTTTGATAGAACTCCGCGGGGGCTATCGAAAATCCGATTTTCTAATTCTAAAGTACCAAAAATTTTTTGAAGAGTCCTGACAGTTCTATGAAGAGTTCTGATACCTTTGACGGATAGCCTCCGCGGAGTTCTATCAAAAATCTTAATGAGAAAATTGTATTAAACTAATTTTTTTAAATTATGCCTATTTTTTGGGTAGCTATTTTGAATATACAATCATATTTTTTTATTTTCTCAAACAGAACTGTTCGGTAATGCAAATAATACCACTAAATAATTTACATTATGTGTTTTCGTGTAATTCATTTTTTACTAGTAAAGTACAATTTTTCACAGCTTCAGATCCAAGAGCTTGGGAGTTTATTGTTTCACTTTCATTTAACGCAATCGCTTGTACATGGACATTTTTATTATTATTATGTCGTGCATGAAAAATGGCAAGAGTGACTTGATAGTTTCATAAAAATTTTTTACGTTGACGGAAGGTACTCCACCTGTGTTACTTGGTAAATCCTCAGCAAATCGGTATCTTCTCTCTTCCATTCGAGCTATACGATAGCTTGGGACTGAAAATCATCAAAGGTATCAATTGTTTTAATAAAGAAATATTTTGAAATTTAAATTAAAAATATCTCATGACGATATATATCAAAAGTAAAGTCATTTCTTCAATCATCATTTATCCAATCGATGATAGCGCTCAAGTTTTTGCAACGTTACGCGTCAGAATAAATTACTGAAACTGTATCAGCTTCTAAAACCTATTCTATTGGGTTGTCCGGAAAGTTCGTCCGATTTTGAAAGAAAATTAAAACGCAGAAGATTTAAATTTTAGTATACATTTATTAAATTTAAATCTTTTGCGGTACGAACCTTTCGGACAACCTAATACAATTGCATAAGCGTATTTTCCTTATATTCGATCATGATTAGTTATTCTTATAATTACAATCACTTACGATCGCTTACTTAAATTGCACTACATCGCCAATAAAAAATTAATTATTGTACATATATTATACTTTCTTATATATTATGCTTTCTTACGAATTATTTGAGAACTACTGCAATGTTACTTACATTCATGATATGAAGCGCAATAAGAATGTTGTTATTTATATAAACAAAAAAATTGTGATAGCATTGCTATTTTTCAACATGTTTTGTAGCAGAATTACAGAAAATGTAAGTTAAATAGCCCAAGTTATGATAATTTGTTACGATTAAAATACTATTAGAATTAAATTAAAGTAACTTCGACAAATATGCCGCTGGAATTTCCGCCGCAGAAATCAGAAAAAATAAAAGGAGTATATCTCAAACAGATAGGATATATAAGAAAACAAAGAATACAAAAGCAAAGCACTTGTATTTTGCTAACATGCTTTACTATTTCACTAAACATATGTATCACGAAATAACCATTAAGTCTCTTTTTACACGCTCTACATTAATTATTTTATGTAGATTATAATTTATAATGGCGTTACTTATTACAGTGACAAATCGATTCAACTCACAATAATTTCATTAATATTAACAGTAAGACACTGAAATCAAAACACAATACTAATATAACATAAAGGCATGTAACAGAGTAGTTGCGGGAAAATTATCTCCACTCCTTCTATTTTTTCTGACTTCTGCGATGTAAATCCCAGCGACATATTTGCCGAAGTACCCTATAAAGTTATCCTATAAAGTTTTAAATGAGGAATTTCAAACTTGTAAATAATTTTAATGGAAGTGATTTGAAAACGAGTTTTCTAAATTACTATTTACAGGCTTGTTAAAAATCTTAATTTAAAATTATAATTTATATTTATATGTTATAATTTAATGCAAAAAAGGTATGAAAAAAATTATATAAAAAAGGAAAAAACTTCAAAATTTCTTCATTTTGAGTTACAAGCCTTTATGTGAAAAATGGCACGATTTTAGCAACCTTACTCTAAGTCGAAAGAACTTTCTGCAGGAGGATAAAAGAAACACATAATGCAAATTACTTATGGAAAAAGTGAGATTGATTAAAATCTTTTACGGAATAGCTGTCTTCACTTTAGAATTAAAAACATATATCTTGAAAAGAAACTACATATTATATTCTACACACGTATTTAAAAATAATTGCAATATATAACACACTATAAATTTAATAATTTACTTGTAAATGAAATATAAAATAATAAAGAAGTATACTTTTCTAGAAAGAAATATGAGCCCAATGTGAGCCCCCTAAGCTTTGAAAATTTTTTAATTTTTTCCTGAGGTCTAATTATTTTCTGAGAATAAATTGAAAATTAATGGTCACATTTGAAAAATGGAACATTTCTAAACACTAAAAAAAAAAGTCACATTCATATCTATATAGATGCAGTAGAGATTTAAAAAAGTAAGATTTGGAGCACTTTAACAAAATGTGTACCGCAAAGTGAGCCGTGTATACGTTTTCTCTTTTTCATAAAATTAAAAATATAAAAATATGAAATTAAAAATATAAAAAGTGAAATGATCAACGTTACTTTTAGTAAATTTATAATTTTATTATATAAACATACTGATATATGAACATTTATAAAGAACTATTTAGCAATTTAAACATTGAATATCTATGTTAATTTCTCCTTCTTACAACTATGTTTATACTCACAGTTTGGACAAATAAAAGGCCCTTTATCATTTTTAATTAATCCCACACAATTTTCATGAACATATTTGTGATAAATGTCACACTTACGCATGTACTCAGACATAACTCTCATTGGTATCACCATACAAAGAGTTCCTGTTCTTTAATTATAAACAAAACGTTATGACAAAAATATAAATTAAATATAGTGCTACAAAATATGAATATAGAACTACAATAACATAAATTATAGAAATTAATAACCAAGTTTTCATAATTATAGAGAGCAATTCCTTACCTACAGTTTAAAAAATGTCGATGTCATTTTAACCGATGGAATTTGACACTGATATGAGTGTTTGTATAATTTTCATCATTGGTGTAAAATCAACACCATTTGTTCGGTGTGAATAAGTCGCATTGTTGCAGTGTGAATTTCCACACAAAAAACGCTGTTAATTTTCACATAGAAAACGGTGTAAATTTTAATATTACTGGCGGTGTGATTATTATATCTAAAATAGTGTTAAAAATATTGCAATAGTGAGTTTACACTGTTACGTTTATTCCATTCTCATATGCTATATATTATATTTGACTCAAACACGAAGGTCATGACGGTGTAAACAGTTTATTTTTTGTGTTTAGGTTAAATTTAAGTCAAATAATATAAATATATATATATATATATTTGATTTAAATTTGAACCAAACGAAAAATGAACTTATATATATAATATGTATTATACTTTGTATTTATATTTTATGCGTATTATATATGCATTATTGATATTAAAATAATATTAAAATAAATGTGTTTTAATATCAATAATATATTCATATTTCCTAGGAAAGTAGTAATTTAATAAACAAAAATACTTGTTTAAGTTATTTATTAGTCTAAAAAACTAAAAGTTTCTTATTTATTTCATTTGTTAAAATATACTTTTTTTAAATATATTTGCAGGATGTTATACATACAAATTACAATATATTGCTATGTTTTGTATATAATGGGCTTACCGAGAATATTTAAAGTTTGTTTACAAAAAATATTCAGAACAAAATTATCTGATTATTTTTCCTTTATATATTCTATCAAATCTACAGATTCTATCTCAATGTCATCAAAATCTTGAAGAAATTTTATTTCTTCATCTTTTACTTCTGCCTTAAATTTGTTACGCACTTATAAAAAAATAATTTATTTAAAAATGATTGTTTTTTAAAAAAAGCAAAAATTGATTGTTATTTAACAATGAAACATGCAAACAAACGAATATAATAATAAATCTTTGGATATCAATAATTTTGCCGTTAAGAGTGCAGATAAGAGATAAAAGAAATGAGATGTTCCATAATTCAAAAATTCGTACGTTTATCTAATTACTATGCTGCGTTTCATTTAATATAGATTTATGTTCCAACTTTAAATATACATTATATACTTCTAACAATGAATTCTTCCTCTATATCACTCGCATCTAAGCGAACAAATTTTTTCGTTAAGGTATTTAATCTTAATAAGCATTATTACAATCGATTATGTCAAACGCTTTTTCGACACTGCTTGCGAACATACTGTAATCAGATCACTGTAATTATCGAGAATGCCATTGTTAATTTAACACGAAAATACCGAAGAAAATCCACACACTTTCCTAACGTTTTGCGACGTTTGTCGACGTTAAAAATGTCTGGGCGGTTTGGCGCAATCAGACAAAAGACACGAACTAGGCTGCATTCCGTTTCATGCATAATGCGCATACTGCATTATTTATCCTTATTATTCATCGAATGTTACAAGGATAAATGATACATCATGCGCATCATGCGTGAAACAGAACGCAGTCCTAATGTAACCTCAAACGCTGTAGTGATTGATTCTTTGAAACGTATGCAATCATACTCTGCACGATATGAAAACAAACAATGCCGCATTAAAATTTGACGCATTTGTCATGTGAAAGATTCATCATATTTTGGTGTTAAAATTCGCACCAAATTATTTAACCACATGGATGTGGTGAAATTTCACACCGTTTTTTTAGAGTGTACAAAATATTACATCACGACCATGACGTAGATCAGTTTTCTTGTTTTTACACAAACAGAACGAATAATATGATTTATGAATCGATACAATTGAATCGTATAGATTGCCTGCTCGAATTACTACTGCCATTTGTAAAATTAATCATATAATAATCATATAATTATATATAATGAGATCTAGGCTCTAGTGAATAAAATCACAAATAATCATGTTAATAAGAGCCGATGCATGCTGTTGGTATTTATATATATTTATTCAAGTATATAAAAGATTAATTATGCAAACGTTTCGATCTTTTGTTTAGGATCAATGCTATTCAAATTTACGCTTTCTCGTTGCGAATGTCAAGAATTAAAACTAGGGTTACAATTAAGTTGCTGTTTCATATTACGTAGTTCCAGATTATCAAGCATTAATGCGTTCCTTCGTCCAACATATAGATCCCCATAAAATTGACAGATTAACTAAATAATAAATTAATTATATATATATATATATATAAGTAAGTAAAGTAGGGGTTATATTTTAACAAACTTACATATTAAGCTATGTTAGACTGTTGTTGTCCGTTCGATATGTGAATCTCATGTGAGGATACGAATAAAAAAATCGATGTTTTTCGTGTAAAATAATTGTTGTGGAAAGGGAGAAAATATCACGTAAATAATATATCTGAGTATACAAAATCTAACAAATTAGTATCATTTTTTAAATTTAAACTATTTTTTGCTGTTTTATATAGATCATTTCGAATATAAGCCGTCTAAAATACTCTTTTCATCCAAAATCTTTACCTTTTCCTAATCAAATTCGTGCATTGAATTTAATCTATACTTTGTTATAACCGAATGGGTGCTGCAATTTATTTGGTTCTTTTATTTTTGTTTTTAACATTCTACTTGTTTGGCCCACGGATGCGTCACAATCTTTACATTCAATTTTGTACACTACATTCGTATGTGATTTAGGTAGTTTATTCTTTAATATTCTAATATATATATTTACTCAACTTATTAATTGCCGAATACGCTATGCGTATTGTTTTATTGTTTCTAAAAAGATGGTTTATTTTTTCTGATTATGCCTGAAATGAAAAGTAATAAATTAAATATGTTTTTTCTTTTTTTTTGTCATGTTTTTTAGAAGGTATTTTTGTAGCATGTATTATTTTATTTAGCATATCAATTTTTTTATAAAATCTCTTCTTGATTGTAATTAAATCTAATGAATATACACTGTTTAATAAAATTCTTATGATTATGTCAAAATTCTTATTTTGAAACTTAGTGAGTCAAAAAATTTTGTTCACTAATATTAAATTACTCCTATTTTTTGGCATAATGGGTGTTGTAAATAATAATTTAGATATTTCCCTGAGAAAGTAAGTTACAAATTCTACTTTTTTTATTTTAATGACAATTATTATAAACAAACATCTATCGATACATATGGTGTACCATTCATCACTAGTTTGATTCATCACTATCTTCAATAGTAGCATATATTTTTTTAGATAGTCACCACTGTCTCCAATAGTGGCATATATTTTTTTAGATAATCATCACTATCTTCAATAGTGACACAACATAGTTTTAGAGGATTTAGAAACAGAGGTAATAAAAAAATTATGAACAAATCCGACATTTTACGTATGATATGTAGACGATATTGCAATGGCAATAGATAAAAATACGTTGATGAACTAGTGAATATATTTAATGCGTACCATCCGAGACTACAGTTTATATTAGAAGAAAATGGTAATAGGTTGAATTTTCTGAATGTGACACTGATTAGGGAAAACGATTGATACATTGATACATGATATGTACCATAAACCGTATATTTTCTCGGGAAAATATCTGAATTATTATTCAACATCTATTGTACCAAAAAGTAGGAATAATTTAACATTATTAGACAAAGTTCTTTTGATTCATCCCAAGTTTCAAAATAAGAATTTTGACATGATAAGAATAGACATCATAAGAATTCTATTAAACAATGAATACCCATTAGATTTAATTTTTTCTACAATCAAGAAGAAGCTTTATAAAAAATTTGATATGCTAAATAAATTTGATATACTAAATAACATGCTATAAAAGTGTTTTCTGAAAAACATGACAAAAAGAAAAGAAAAAATATATTTAACATTACCTTTTATCAGGAAAAAAATAAGCCATCTTTTTAGGAACAATAAAACAATACGCATGGCGTATTCGGCAATTAATAAGTTGAGTAAATATATTAGAGTATTAAAGGATAAACTACCTAAATGTACATACGAATATAGTGTACAAAAATTGAATGTAAAGATTGTGACGCGTCATGAGCCAAACGAATAGAATATTAAAAACACGAATAAAAGAATATAAGAATCAAATAAATTGGAACACCTATTCGGTTATAACGGAGCATAGATTAAATTCAATGCACGAATTTGATTGGTAAAGATTTTGGATGAAAAGAATATTTTACAAAGACGGCTTATATCCGAAATGATCTATATAAAATAGCAAAAAAATGATTCAAATTTAAAAAATGATACTGATTTGTTAGATTTTGCATGCTCAGATATATTACTTACAACGTGAGATTTTCTCCTTCTCCACAACAATTATTTCGCACGAAAAAAATCGATTGTTTATCATATATCCTCACATGAGATTCACATGTCGAACGAACAACAACAGTCTAATATAGTTTTTGCTGTTACATAGCAATAGCTTGCTATATAGCAATTGATTCTACTGTATTTTAATTGGATTGGAATAGAAAGATTTTTTAATATAGGAATATAAAGACCGCTTGAATATAACTCTTATTACTTTCATTTTTCTCTAAAAATGTGAAGAACAATCTCCAATGAACAATCTCCTTGAAAGTTCAAGGACAACATTCGATAAGTTTTAACACTAAAATATTAGTACAATTTTCGTAAATAAAAAGTAAGAATTTCCATTAACAATTTTAGTTGACTTTGACAGCTTTTCTAAGTAATTTTAAAAACTACTTAATTAAAATATTATAATTTTTATAACTTATATATTATTATAACTTTAATCACTTAAAATAAAGTTAAATAATTAATTTTTCTTTAAATGATTAAAACACAGAGTTAAACGTTTATACATAAAATATAATAATTTTATAAACTATATTTAAGGTGAGAGTACACTTAGAAATTTTCAAAAAACAAATTTTTTGTTTAAAATATTATTTGTAGTCTTAGAATTAATGCAAAAAGTCCTAAGTGAATATTCGAATTATTTCTTGAGTTACAACACTTGAAGTGGACGCGTGTACTTCACTGTACTTAAATCTGTAGTGTCAAATTTAACCTAATGTGAATCACCATTGCTCAATTATATCGTTATTTTATACTAAAAAAACAATGGTTATATTTGACATTATATAATGTCAATTTGACATGATATCAAATTTAATTACCGTTTTAGATATAATATCGATATAACTGAGTACCTATATTTGGTAGGAGCAGTGGCGACTCACATTAGGTTAAAAACTATAGTTTTAACAGTGTACGCGCAAGTAGTCAATCCAAAGAATCGAGCGGCATAACATTTCGTAAAATCGTACTGCAAACAATGTGAATATTGAAGCTAAAATATATATATATATACAGAAGAATATAAAATATGCAAGGAATAGAAATGAGTTCTATCACAAAGAAAACGTGGGAAACTTCAAATATTTTTTCCGAAACCATGTTTTTTCAGACGGTGTATATTTCTCAGGCTACAATTGACGAATTGGTTTGCAATTTGAAATATACCATATGTATATTGAAATATATGTATATTGAAGAAACCAGAAATTTCCGTCTAACCAACGATTATCTTGATAATATTTTCAGAATACAGTAACTTTTATAATATGTAAAAAAAAGTGTCAAAAATTCAAACATGTTTTTCTATCAATTTTTATGGAAAGAAGCTTGGGCTGATTCCGGCGAGTGACCTCCACCATCGCTTGAGGCTCGGCGGCCGAGCTCTGGCTCAGGAACATCCTTATATCCAGAAATATATTGAGAGCGCATCTTCCGCCAAATTATTATTTACACATGTTTTTTTATTAAATAATTTATTTCTATTAATATAAAACTTTCTATTGTTAATTTATTTATTGTTCCTTAATGATATATTTATATCTTAACGTTTTCTAATACATAATTATGATAACATACATTTCGGACAATAGCTTTCCACATCATCCGTGATGTACTATTGTAAGATGCATTTTTTTTTAATGTGGTTTCCCAATAGATCTATCCCACAAAAAAAGAGGAATCAAATACTCAAATGACTTGGAAAGCAAAATTATATATCATATGATATATAATTTTGATTCTTTTTTTTTATTCTTCTTTTTGTGGAATAAGCCTGGGAAAACCACATTTAATTTAAAAAAAACGTATCTTACAATAGTACTCACGGGTGATGTGGAAAGATATTGTCGAAAGATATACGTTATCATAATTATATAATGTATTAGAAAACTACGTTAAAATATAAGTATATTAAGGAATAATGAATAAATAAACAATAGAAATTTTTATGTTAATAGAAATAAATTATTTAATAAAAAACATGTTTCAATAATAATTTGACGGAAAGTGCGCTCTCAATATATTTCTGGTATAGAGACGCTCCTGAATCAGAGCGTCACGTGAGCGCTCGACAGCTCGGCCGCCGAACCTCAAGCGATGGTGGAGGTCACTCGCCGGAATCAGCCCGAAATGTGCAAATCTTTACGAGCTGATATACACTGTTTAATATATGAAAAATCACGTTTTATGCAGATTGTTATATTTCCTCGCAAAATAGTCTGGCAAGCACGCCGTCCAAGCTATGGCGATGTGCACAGCACGGGGCGCTTATCAATCAATCCTCGCTCCCCACGACTCGCGCGCCAAGCGATCGGTAGGCGTATATACTTCGCAATAATAGGCCGGGCGGGCATGCGGATCCAGCTATCTTTAAAGATTAATATCTTGTTAACTATTGGAGAAATTTACAAAATATTACGGGATTTTTCGATTCAGTCCGCTCTATCTGCCCATGAAATATTTGACAATTATTTCCAGACATGTATATGACGTTATATAGATGACACATTATTGACAATTCATCAAAAATATTTCATCAAAAATATTTATATTTTATTTATAATTTTATTTCGTATATTTTTAATGTTATTATTAAGTTTAAAATTTTTAAGATGTAAAAAATTAACAATAATTTAAAAAATCGTAATTTTAAATCTGATATAGAAAATCAATATTATGTATTACAATGAAGCTACTTTTTATCATTGTACTATCTAACTTGTAATCATTTTTTAACATTTAAGAGCTTACAGCTCTCTCTCTCTCTCTCTNTNNCTNTCATCT
>NW_012130070.1:2161583-2180247 GCF_000143395.1 Atta cephalotes | reverse complement strand
ATATATATATATATATATATATATATAATATAATATATATATATATATATATATATATATATATATATATATATACTTACTTACTTACTTACTTACTTACTTACTTACTTACTTACTTACTTACTTACTTACTTACTTACTACTCTCTCTCTCTCTCTCTCTCTCTCTCTCTCTCTCTCTCTCTCTCTCTCTCTCTCTCTCTCTCTCTCTCTCTCTCTCAGCATAAATGATATTTTGTATCATATATTTTCTTTATATTTTGTTATTAATAATTAAAATTTAATTATTTAATTTTTCTGTATCGTGTTATCCGATTTATAACAATTTACATTGCTTATAAGTAACTTTAAAATTCTTCTGCGTTGTCATTCATGTTTAGCGCGTATAATTAATGCAACATTGTGATGTATTATGAACTATTCTGCATTGTTCGAGAGCAGTGAAAATTACAGCGCAAGATTTAGGCAATCCGCATGCTGGGTTCTATTTCATGTTTCGGAACCCGACACTTCCTGTTCTATGAAAATCGATCGTAAAAAATGAATGTGTTCACCAATGTAAAAGAACGAGAAATGTATCGATGGAAATGCCTGCTGTTTTAAACGCGTTCTAAACAGTATATTGCCATCTCCGTATCATAAACTTTACATTGCAGATGTTGATGGCACGTACATTTTCTACATTGATTTTAAATAATACAAAGACTTGCTGGTCGCATTTCTGTCACCAACGAAAACGGAATGTTAATCAGATTTCATTAGCACATGCGACCTCACTATACTACGCGGCTGTGAATAACTCTACAAAATTTCGATTTTTTATGATACTATCTTGAGGAAACTCTCTTTCTTTATTTTTTCAGGTGGATGAATGGAGACTGGAGTGCATGTAGCGCAAGCTGCGGCGGCGGTTCGCGAATAAGGTCCGTCTTCTGCATCGAAGAGAACGGGAACGAAACCACGAAGGTAAATCCGGAAGAAAGGCTCTTCAGTAATAAAATTTTCGTTTAATCAAGTTTTCTCCTTGATTCTGTGATGAGTGGAGTTTGAGAACTTATCTGAAACAAACATTCGGTAACGCTTCGATTTTGATATTTCATTTCGTGCAAGCTTGGCTGTCGATATTGGCACTTATCTTACACTTATCTTGATACAATTTTTATCTACAATCTCATTGTTATTCTTTATTATTTTATACATATTTAATGAATACTATTATTTTTTATTCATTTCTTTTCTAATTAAAGAACTTTTTAACGAGAGAAAGAATAAAAAGTTCCTCATGCATAAAATATATTTACGTTTGTGTGAAACATTTTAGTTTGAGATATCATAATTAAATTATTTAAATTTGTCTAATGATATGAGAAATCAATATGTCGAGAAATACAATTATGCCGACGATTAACACGATTTTGAAAACCCGATTATTCGTGTCTGCCCCTCAGAGGGATGTCAACGCGACGATGCTTTTTACGATGTAAAGACAAATAAATCTTTCTAGAATAAATCTGCCAAGCGCGACGGAATCAGCGTTACGCGTGCACACAATAAAACGCCACATTTTTCACATTTCGCCAGTGACGTTAGACACGGCCGTAATTCCGCCGCACTTCCGCGCGGACGGAACGTTAACCATTCCTCTCATCTCAAATTTTATGCCGTACTTTCATACTTGTCTGCGAGTCGCATTTACATACGCAGCCCTGTCCCGCTTTCCGTGACGGTCTTGGAAGATCCCACGATCCCTAACCCAGTTCGGTTCGTTTAAACTCGAGGAGCTGCTCCATGAGTACACGCCGTCGCTCATCGTAAAACCTCCTCTATCCGACAGCTAGCTCTCACGCACACGTATATAAGACAGTGTACGTTCATATTTCACATATTGCACGGTATCTTGCGCAGCTTACAGCTCTAGACATCTTTCAAGAATTTATGTATCATTTATGATTGATTTTTCATTAACAAAATATTTTTATCACAGTTTTTTTTTAAACATTGATATTAAATGTTTTGATGATTATTTTCGAAGTTAAATTTCTGCCGAGATACGATTTAATTATTATGTTCATTACTTTGTGAAAACAATATTGCATTTTATCTTCAGTGTAGTCGAATAATTCTACACTGAAGATAAAATGCAATATTATCATAATTTATAACTTTAATTTATAATTTTTGATGCAACTATATTTTTTGTAAAATTATAAAGATAATTATTATTATTAAAGAGATAATTATTATTAAGATTATTATTATTAACATTATAGTAACAATAATTATAAAAATAAAGCTCCTAAATTATTTTACCATGCAATTATAGTCATAAATATAGTTTTTTTGTATAATTGTCGACATTCCGCTGTTCAAATAAACGTTGACACTTGTTGTCTAATATTTATAATGAAATTTTTCAATTCTTAATATATCACATGCACTTGTATAATTCCCTCATACCTAATTATTAATATTTTAATAATATTTTAATGATATAAATTCCAAAATTGAAAGAAAAAGAGGAAGTTACTTTTTAAAAGTAGCTAGTACAGTTCTTTTTTTCAAAAAATAATTGTATTTACATCGTTACAAATTCTGTCATAAGTACTGCTTCTAAAAAGAGTGAAAAGTAGCATGTTATAACTATAATTACTTAAAAAGTAACGCGTCGTTATTTTCAGTTACTTTTCTATAAATTTGTGCATTGCAATTAATATGTACGTATATACACTTGAAATCAAAATTATGGGAAACATTATATCAAAAAGCTTCCCTACAGAACTTAATTCTTAATTAATATACAGACATTTACAGAGTATAATGATTATCGGAGATAAAGGAATTCTAATTACAAGAAATAGTTGCTGATTGTTCATTGAGTTTTTTATTTTAATCCATATGTTTTGATGAATAAATTTAAAATATATAAATATAAAAATATAAACTAAATATAACTTAACTTATAATATATAATAATATAACGTAACTTAAAATATATAAAAAAAGTAACTACTATAAATTAGTTAATAAGCACAAAAAATTTAACTAATTGTAAGTTAAATTATGGTTACTGAAAAAATGTAAGTCTAATTGTAACTTTGTTACACAAGTAATGAGTTATTTTCCTATTGAATTCTAATAGCTAGTAATATTAAATTGTTGTTACAGCTATCTGATCACAAGTGTAGCAGCATGCACAAGCCACATATTCAGGAGACCTGCAATACCGTGTCCTGTCCGATGTGGGAGACCGATAAATGGAGCGAGGTGAGAATGCATGCACGATTCTACGCGAGTAAAACGAGCCGGAATATAGACAAAGACATGGCGCGGGCGCCTCGCTAGTATCATTTAAGAGCGAAAAGCCTTCTCGCTACAATCGCGGATTTAGGTACACTTACAGGGTCCAGTTGCAAACACACAAGCGCACACACCTAACCTCGTACTTGCACACATATACGATAGAGCTTGCTATCTCAATTGCGAGTTTTACTGCAAAACGTACTGCCCAGATGGAAACAAGGTTAATGGTTGTGCGCGATTTGCACGCTCCCTTTATTCTTCACGTAAATGTTACTATTGTAGGTTATTACGTATGAAATGACCAATTCAGAGAACTTGCACATCTGGGAAAATTTTATTTTTAAATCTTGTCTGATTAATTACCTAACTCAAATCATCATAAAAGTCGTAAATGTTAAATTTAATGTAAGACTCTTAGAAATTGATCTTATGATACCGATTTCTTTAATTATTCTCTAATTGCAAATTGCGATCTTAAGGTACAATAAGTCTCTTCTTTAATTTTTTTGGATAGCCTGAATTCGGAAGAGATTATAATTATCGATAATAATTTGTATAATTTTAATAATAATAATCTTTAATACTAGAACTTATCTTAATACTAGAAAAAAGGGTTAGAATTTTTTATAATTACATACATAATTACATACATAATTAATGCTACATACATAATTAATTAGTTCCGTTAACAGATTTATTTCAATTTCAATCTAATTTTTTATTCATTTCTAAAAAAGAGAGGTAATAGTAGACGCAAATAGCTTTAACTAATAATGATGAAATCTTTAATATAGCAGTTGCAAAATTAGGTCGACTCTATACGATAACATTACCGATGTAAAGATCTAAAGATTTCACAATTAGCAGATTAAAGGTTCCTCAAATAACTTCGTGTACGCGTTACTCAAAATACGCGTTAATTTATCTGCAAATGCAAATCCAGATTACAGTGTTATTACACGTTGGGGCATAAACGCAAGGAAGCCTCTAATTGTAAAATTCTGTTTCTATCCATTGCCCTTTTCGACAGGTTACAACTATAGCGTTTAAGGATAAAGCAAATTAACAACTGCGCGCGATTTACACGATGCGCGCTTGTGGCGACGGATAGGTCAACGCGAATTATACAGGAACGCAATCTTCCTCTTTCCGCAATCACGATTTCGCATTTCTCCATTTCTCTACGGAGAGAATGCGATTTTCTCGAAAAGCTCCCCGCATATACAACCACCGTAATTGCACGTGGACGATGAACTGACTAGATAGATAAAGTTGCCTCCGGCGAGGATCAGATCTCTCGCAAAGATCTTCATAAATAAAAGCAGCAGAATTTTTAAAGTTAATCTGTACAAATATACTAGACTTAATACTTTCGATTCAGTTAAATGTCGCATGAACAAGTGATCTGTTTTCTTTCCTTTTAAAGTAAAATAAATTTCGTCTAATAAATTTTTTTCTAATAAATTTTATTTTTCTTCAATTCATTAATCATCAAAAAGAAATTTGATTATTTATTTCTATTCTATATAACGACTTTAAATCGCTTCTAAAGCTCTTATCGAGAAATTATATATAGACCAAAACATTTTTTACTTAATTATACTAATTTGAATCCGTTTTTCAATAAAACAATTGCTAATTATAACAATATAATCTTTTACTTATATCTGACATAATTTTTTATAAAAAAATGGTCTTTGACAGGGCGAATGAGAGCAGGGTAAAGTCGTCTATTATGAGATACCTTTTTTTAAAGCTTGTAATTTATTTAATTTGTAACTTCAATTTCTATTTCCACGTTAAATTTATGGGAAATATATTTAAGTTTAATTGCCAAAAGTTAGCAATTAATAATAACTGTACTTTGTTGTATGAGAAATTTTTTATTAAAAGTGCCGATTTTGATTATTTAAAAAAAGAGTTCCTAATATGTGAAGTGTTTCTTTATATGATATGTTATCTCATAATAGGAAACTCATCTCATAAGGAAAAAATAAAGATGAGCTTTATACACGCTTTTGCTATATTACATAAAAGTAGGAACAAAAAATTTAAATGTTACATATAACAATTATATAATTTACTTTAAATACAAAGCGCCACTACGGTCTGAATGTTAAGTTGAATTATTATATATATTGATATAAATAAATTAATTTCAGAAATGACAATTGCCGATATGGTTGTCGAATTTTCAACGCAATCAATCTGAATTGTTGTCCATTCAACATCTTCAAACATTCAAACCGTAGTGGCGCTTCGTATTTAAAATAATGTATTTAACATAAATAGTCTTGTTTCCAATCTTATTGATTATATAATTTGTTTATGTGTGTGTGTGCGTGCGTGCGTGCGTGCGTGCGTGCGTGCGTGCGTGCGTGCGTGCGTGCGCGCGCGCGCGCGCGCGCGCGCGTGTGTGTGTGTGTGTGTGTGTGTGTGTGTGTGTGTGTGTGTGTGTGTGTATGTGTGTGTGAGAAAGCTCAACAATAATAGAATCGTCATTCTTAATTATCGTTCTTAATTAAGAGCCTTAATACGCGGTAATCGGTGCGATTATCATATAAACATATATTTCAAGTTGTATCTCTTACATAACTATAAAAATTGAACGTTTCGGTTCAATTCGAGCCATTTTCAGTCTCAAATAATAGCAATTCTTGATAACAATCCAATATTCATGCTGAATTGAACCGAAACGTTCAATTTTTATAGTTATGTAAGAGATACAATTTGAAATATATGTTTATATGATAATTGCACCGATTAGCGCGTATTAAGGCTCTTAATTGCCCATTTTTTACTTTATTTATTATTCAAGATTTAAAGATTAACTTCACTAAAATTTGACAACATCCAATTTCACAAATCTTTTTTTTTTTGTAACGACTATACATATGATCTAATGAATTTTCTATTAAATAGATTTCATCCTAAGAGTAAAAAAAACATGATAGAATCAAACACATGCTCTTATTAGTTTAGCAAATATTCTGCTATCTCATATTAGGAATCTATCCCATAACGACCTTATCCTGTAGCGTAATAATTGATACACAAAGTAATCAAGTAAAACTTTCTTTTTACTTCTTTAATCCACATACATCTTAAAATCTATAGAATGTTTTCTTGATTTTTTTTTGGAATCCTCATCATACTAATACATAAATTAATAAAACTCTCCTGATTGTCAGATATGAATCAAAGTCATAAATTTGATACTGTAAAAATTTGTTAAAAGTTAAGTTATCAATGATTGAATGACTAACTACTCAATTAGTTGAAGAGAAAAAGTGACTCAACAATCAAAGAATACGTCTTAATCGAATCTGTGAATTGAAAGTTACTTATATCAATCAGGGGAATTTTATTAATTTATGTTATAGTTGAGGAGAACTCCAAAGAGAATCGAAATGTTCTATATATATATATATATATGTATGTATAGATTTTTCGATGTATGGATTAAAGGAATAATAAGAAAGTTTTACTTAATTACTTTGCGTACCAATTACTATGCTGTACTCTTATTCCTATCAAATATTATTGTTTTTTTTAATGCTAAGAGTCCATAATTAAATTATATTTTGGAATAATTTTTTATATTTAATGAGTTGCTAAAAATCATAGATTAACGTACAAATTGGATCCGAATGGAATCAGAGTGTGTTATTCAAGTGTGAATTATGTATTAACTCGAAAATAATCTGGTTTGCGTTTAATTTTGAACAAACAACTCGTTTACGTGGCACGAAATGCGATAAATTTCTCATTTTTGATTAAGGCAATTTGTTTCCGCTTTACGCATCATAAACAGAAATTCTATCGTTAAAATACATTTTATTCTTTATTGTCTTACTACGCTCTGAAAGTTTTACTTGTAGCGCTTTAGATTCCTAGTCCATAAATTGAAACCGAGTTCTGTGACTTTTACATACATTTCGTGCTATGTATTTTTATTTTCTTCTATAATGTTTAGACTAAATGGCATTATATCGTATCAAAACTAGTAATACATTAAATGATTAAATTATATTAGTAATATATTAATATATTAGTAATATTAGGAATGTGATTTAGTTATAAGAGTTTTTTTCTCAAAAATTATTTATTTAATTTATATATATAATAATTTATATATATAATATTTATATATATAATAATTTATTTAAACAAAATAATGAATGAATATCTTAATCAAAATATTTTTCTTCGTTATAACTTTTTCCCATCTTTCTGGCAAATGATGGATTTCAAGACGATAAAAAGATTCTTTGGAATTGATCCAATTTTCAACTTTCGCACATCTTCAAAATTATGAAAGTATGTATCCTTTAAAGTTGAACATAATTGATTCATGTAATTAATTATAATTACAATTATAATTACAATTATAGTTACAATTACGCTGCAATTGCAATTAAAAGTAATTGTTGAGTCGCAATTATATTTATTCAGTTACAATTATAATTGTGATTGCATACGATTACTTTCATAATTATATTAGGCGAAATTATAAATTGAATATAGAGTTGAATAGAGAGTTGGATGTAGATCACACAATTCAAATGTAATTGATTTAATAATTTAATAAAGATAATCCAAGAATTATGTAGTTGTACTTACAGTGGAATCACAATTACTCATAATTATAATTATTTATAATTTGGTACAACAAGTAATGCTGTTATTTTGTTAATTGTTATAATAATGATTTGTAATGACATTGTGAATTTTTTATTGCGATAATGATGACATTATAGTTAGAAAAGTTAAACGTTACTTGTAACAGGTTGAAAAAGTCATTTGTTACTAAAAAAAATTCCTAATTTGTAATGCGTTACTTTTTACTGATTACTTTTACCGTTATTTGTTACTTATTATTTTTTCAATAAATAATGAATATTGATAACAAGTTACTTTTCGAAGTGACTCTTCCAACTTAAGCACAATCTTAGCATTTAATTAGTTAGCGTTATCGTCATAAAAAATTGCAACATCGTCATCAAATTATTCATTATAAAAAGTAAAATAAAAAGTAAAACGGCAAAATAATTGAAAAGTAACGTTTGCCCTGATTATTTATAATTATTGAAGTTTACGGAAAAAGATCTTAAAGATACAATTGTTTTCACAATTATATTAGGCAAAATTGTAAGTTGAATATAGACTTGTTAATTGATTTAAATGTAATTAGTTGTGTAATTTAATTAAAATAATCCAAGTGATATGCCATTGTTACATATAATGTAATCACAATTACTTATAATCATAATTATTACAAAAAGTATAAACTAAATGTAAAACTTTAAACGTTTTTTCAAACATTTTTTTAAACGTATAATTTTCAAAACGCATGACCACTGTATCTTGAAGACTGTATCTTGATCGATTTGCAATTTTACACTTTTTCTACATACTGAAAACTACTTCTTAAAATAAGATTTTTTCCTACAATGCTTTTTTTTCATAGCTAAAAACGAGCAAAATTTTGTTGTGAAAAATTGTTATGTTAACTTTGACTAACTGCTATTTTATTTAAACACAATATTTTAAAAAACGGCTCCATCAAGCACAAGATCTATGTTTCAATTTTATAAAACTTATACCATTTTGCTTTCAGAGTTTTATACGAGTAGCAATGATTATCAAACCATTTGTAAAACAGTTGTAAAACGTTCTATAAAACATGTACGAAAATTTGAATAATGACTCCATTTTATATTATTTTTTAATGGTAAATAGAGAAAAGTATATGATCTTTACAATGGAACAAACTGGACTTCTCTATCTCTATCCGTTTTTCTACAAAAAATTCACAAAATTAGGCCTCTTTTAATTCGTCTAGGTGTATATGCCTCCTTAATTACTCTTATTTTAATATTTCTAATTATAGTTACAGTTAACAATTAACAATTAATTACACAACAATTAATAATTGTAATCTGTTCACATTATTACTTCATTTAATTTTCAACAATTAATAATTACGAAACATAAGTAACGCGTTAATAAGTACTAATTGAAAATTAAGAATTATATTGTATTATAATTGTAATTTTTAATTGTTAATTAAATTATAGTTTTGCATAAATGCCCCTAGAGCATGTTGCTTTGATTGAAACAAGTGAAAATCAAATGGAGCAATGGTTGCGTTCAACAGAACGTTTATTTTGCTACTATTGAAAGTTTTCTTCGATTGATTGAATTATACTTTTAGATCTATAAGAATAATCCTAACTCAGCAGACAATCATAAAACTGTTGTGTTCTGCTGAACGCAACCAATGTCTGGAGAACAGTGTGACTAAAGTATGCGGTAAGACTTCCCATTCCAACTCTAATAACATTTGCTTCACTGATAATATACCATGAGGTCGAACATTGTCATGAAGAAGGATTATTTTGCGTCATTTACTCGCAATTGGAGTTTGGTTTAATGCTTGCTTCAATTTGTACAATTGTTATTGATATCGATCAGCGATGACAATTTCTTTCGGATTTAACAGTTAGTATACAATATCTTTCTACCAAATACACAGCAATACCTTTGATCATGAATATAGCGCCTCGAAGTGAATGTTGCTGATTGGCCTGGATCAATGACTTTTTTCGTTTGGGATTATCAAAATAGATCTATTTTTCAGTAGCAATTCGATACAAAAAATTCTTCTTTTTTTTTGTATGATTAACGAAATGCAAATATTCGATCGGTTTGCAATAATATTTTCCGATAACTGGTGTGGAACCCATTTTTCTTTTTTGAATGTATCTTTGTGTGAATCTTTCCCACATCACGTAAAGGTTCAATAACTGTTGTATCAACATTTAATTCTCTGGCAAATTTTAAAGCAGATTATGCTGAATTTTCCAATAATGCTTACAAATCAAGCTTTTCCAGCTTTCTTGTCCCGAGCTTTGTCATTAACATTAAAATTATCACTTTTTAATTATCTGAATCAATATTCACATGTCTTAATTGATGGAGCAATATTATCATAAGTTTCTATCAGAATTCTATGATCTTCAGTCACCGTTTTCCTCTGATTAAAAAATAAAAACAATGCATGTCGAAAATGCTCTTTAGGAAGCTCCATTTTTTTAAATGATATAAACACGATTTACTGCATCTATTGTTAGTATAAACGACTAAATATTATGGAATAATATTAAAGCATTAGGAAACAATAGCTGCAATTGGAATGTCTTCGACAACACTGACATTAGTGCATCTCTTGCAAAATCCTCAAAATTAAATCACTTCTAATATAACATATTAAATAATATATTAAATAATTTCGTACATTTGTTCAAAACAAAGCAAACTAAGTTTTACGATAAAATATAATCAGTTAGTAATACAATTCTTTAACCTTTAAAGAGTAGAGAGCAGTCCATTATTTAAATCTTACCACTTTTTTTCTTATATATAAGATTTATTATTCATATATAAGATTGTTATTCATATCATTTTTTTTATCTCAAAATACGACATTATTCGGTAAAAAATTTTTCATTTTGCATGAATATGTATAAATATGTATAAATATAAACACGCATAAATATTCATAACCGTGTATAATTATATATAAAATATGTCTATACATGTTCATACATCCTTCTTTCTTTTTTTGTAAAATTATTTTTTAGTGTAATAGAAATAATAATAGTAATGTGAAAACATAAAAAATAATTAAAGAAATAATTTTCGTATTGTTATAGAAAAACACAAGTTCAGAAAAATATTTAAAAAATTTGCTCATACATAATTATGCATAATTTTATATATAATTATACACAAGTATAATAAATTTTTTACATTTTTTCAAACTTGATTTTTTTCTAAAACAAATACGAAAATTACCTTTTTAATTATTTTTAATATTTTCATATTACTATTATTATTTCTATTACACTAAAAAGTAATTTTACAAAAAAAAGGATATATGAACATATATGGACATATTGCATATATAATTATATATATTTATGAATATTTATTGTGTTTATGTATGTTTATACATATTTATACATATTCATACATGAAAAATTTTTTACCGGGTATTTGTAGCGTCACTACAACTCTACGTCCTGTGTTGGTTAATTTGATGCAAAATCTGTACAATATCTTCATAAAATATTAGGAGTGTGATTTAGTTTTGATGATTTTGCAAGAGATGGCATTAATCAGTATTGTTAAAAACATTCCAATCACAGCTTATTTCTTAATGCTTTAATATTATTCCATGATATTTAGTTCTAATTTACTTTAGTCATTTATTAACAATAGACGCAGTAAACATCGTGTTTATACCATTTAAAAAATGGGATTTCGTAAAAAGTATTTTCAACATGCGTTGCTTTTGTTTTTTAATCAAAAGAAAATGACGATTGAAAGTGCATTCGGGGAAATGCTATTACTTAGTGAGAAATAACAGTAAAATCGATGTCGAATCAGTTGATAATTTCGATTCGATTTCATTATCATTTCTCACTGGCTCTACTCCTATTATTCTATCTTCGTTGTTTATTAGACAAGGATAGAATGACATAAATAGCGCTAATATAGCCCCGAACACCTTAAGAATTTTTATAGAAACTTATGCCATAAGTTTCTATCAGAAACTTATGATAATATTGCTCCATCAATGATTAAGTTATGTGAATATTGGTTCAGACGATTCAAAAGTGATGATTTCAATGTTAACGAAGCTGAAAAATGCAGATTTACTGTTTTACAAATATTATTGAAAATCCAGCACAATTCATTTCAGGATATTGATCATGTAACTTTTTCTTTAAAACGGAAACATGAAAAATGAAAATTTTTATGTATATTAGTACATATAC
The DNA here is from genome assembly GCF_000143395.1 of Atta cephalotes. NCBI lineage: Eukaryota > Metazoa > Arthropoda > Insecta > Hymenoptera > Formicidae > Atta > Atta cephalotes. Next base: position 2,168,102 of record NW_012130070.1, on the reverse strand, counting down.
CCAAAATTTTCACTTTCTTGCCTAGGGAAAAAGTTACATGATCGATATCCAGAACTTACTGCCAGAGAATTAAATATTGATTGTACCACAGTTATTAGACGTTTACGTGATATGTTGTTTAAATAAATCAATTTTTTAGAAAAAAAACCATCAAAACTAAATCATACTTCTAATATTGTAAAATATATTGGTATCCAAGCACTATAGAATATATGTTAATGTCCGAGAAAAACTATTAACTCCGCAAAAATGTCTCTAATGTCCGTTCAAAATGCTCTCAGCAGAAATACCAATTCAAAATCGGCAAAGGAGCATGAATTGTGGCTCTTACTTTTATTCTGCACGAAAAGAAAGTGAAAGCATTTGCTCTTTTTAAGCGTGCAGATGATTGTGAACAAACGTAAATGAAACAGCACTCTTATTTGCACTACCACGCCATCGCGCAATGAAATCGGATTTCTTCGAAACCGAGAATTGCAAATCGCTCGAGTGGAACATCGCCGTCATTGCAACGGCGATAACAAATCCTCTTCATCGATATGAAAGAGAATGTGGTAACAGTTTTTACTCGCGATATAACATAAAATGGAGACAGACTGTGAACTGCCTCGCTTTCTACCGTTCGTACGAATTACGTGTAAACTGCACACGAAAAGGTCACGTCAAAACATATGCAAGGTGTATGTTTCTTGTTGTTTCTTTCTCCGCGAAATATCTTTTCTATCGCTGAGTTTATCCAACCTCTTCCTAAGTAAGAAGTTTTTTTAAAACTGCTCCATGTCACATCAGACACTAACATCAAACAATTTAGTCGCCAAATAATCGCCTCTTCTCATCAACAATCGCCTCTCGCCCTTTCTTTTCCGACCATTCCGTTCCTCCGAAATCTTCAGTTGGTCTAAGTGAAAGGCAATTGCATTGTTCTTCTTTCCATGGCAAAGCCAAAGTTAAGAGGGAAAGAAAGAAGATGTTGTACCTGCATGAAGAGTTTTCTTACTGCGTTTGAAGGAGAAATTGAGACACTAGATAAATCGAAAACATTGGGGAACATAAATAAATAGAAGATCACATATTTATCCATAAAAATATTGTCTTGAATACGTAAATCGTATGGATTTGATAAATAATTTAGAACAATTTGCTGTTATTAGGTATTGTATACAAAAAATTTAAAGATAGCATGTAGCACACATATATTAATACATTATTAAAAATTTCATGAAATTTAATACTTTTAAGTTACACAATTTGAACTAAATTTCATGACATTACTTTAATGTATTTATAATTGAAAAGTATATTTATGTATATGAAATTTAATGTATTCTTCATGAAAATTTATAAAATTTAATGTATTTTTCATAAAAATTTATGAAATTTAATATACATGTTCCTTATATTTATATTGTAACTTAATTTTTGTTAACTCATTTATTACTTTTAATTTCGTTCATAATCACGAGCTTCATTTACATATAAAGGAGACATTTCTAACAATATACTTTAAAAAAGCTATACACATATAAAAAAATTGTGCTCAAGATTTTTACTGTTTAAACAAGACATTTTTACTTTTTATATACATTTTACTTTTTATATACATTTATTTTTTATTACTTTTATTATTATAAACTAAAATTTAAAAAATAAAAATAAAAATCTAAATGTTTGTGTATAAGTGCTTTAAAATAACTTATGCAAAGTTTTATTACGATCAACTATTACGATCAAAGTTTTATTATATTAATTAGTTACAAAAATTTAAAACAAATAAATATTTTGTTTATTTATTGGACAATTGATTTCTATATCGCAATATATCTTTACGTAAATAATCTTGAATGCATAAAGTATCTACTTACACATATATTAAGAAATTAAGATTTTTGTCATTTATTTTAATACATTTTTATATGTATTTCTATTAGATCAAAAAATTTCTTATTGAAATAATATTTTTTTAATTTGTGATTTAATAGAAATACATATAAAAATGTATTATAAAATTGAATTAACTTATAATTATCCAATTGAAATAACTTAGAATTCAGATAATAAAAAAAATTTTGTTATATTATTTTTAAATGATTTAGAATAATTATTTATAATTTTTACATAATCTTTTTATTATTTTGAAATATATATTGCATATCCTTAACATGTAACTCTCTCATTTGCTACATTAAGTATATAACTCAAAAAGGTTTTCCAAATAAATTTTAATTTTGAAATCATTAAAATTTTCTAATATTATAAAAATGGATATATTGTATATAATTCTATAATTTTAAAAATGAAATTTTGATGTAGTAACTGATTATAAAAAAATAAAAGCATGAAATCTTCTTTTTTTAAAACTAATCATTGCACTTTATTAGTAGTATTAATAAAAACATAATCTGTTTACTCATGGGTATATAATATAATTATATAACACGAATATTCCCTGCTTTAAAATTTTATGTTTATTATTCGTGTACTGTAGGGGGGGAGAGGGGGGTGAGAGTTGAAGGTGAAAGTCATGCGCCCCTTTGCAGGAGGGAGTAGAAGTGAGAAGTCGCTTCGGGTGAAAAATGTAGTAGAATAAAACATTATTTTTAAAACTTTTTTTGTTGATAACTTTTTAATGAAGAACGATCGACTTAAAACCTGTCGGAGGTCACTCAGGACCATGACTTTGACAACATATGTCAAGATCAAGGTTATCGACAGAATGTCCCTTCTGAATTATCCGATTTTTTTGCAAATTGCGTAGTTTAAATTATAGTGAATATATTGATAATTATGGATTGTTTTATGTTTATAGCTTCCTAAAACTGTTCATTTATGTTTTTTTCTTTCTTATTTGTGTTACTATGCGGTTTTAAATATAAAATCGAAATGCAGCATAAATCGATTTATCTAAGATATATAACTTTAAATATGCGTATAGAGCCACAAAAATATTTTGTATTGAAATAATTCTAAAAATTCTCATATATATTAATTTGTTAAATATTTTGTACTCGTAATTCTTGAGGAAAAGAAAGAATAGGAATATATGGCATTACTAATTACTGTGTCAATTTTTTAGAGTCTATTTTCTTAGATGCTCTTATTTTATCGTACAAAAAGAGTTAATTATTGCAACATTTTAAACAATATTATGAAACTGCTATATCATCTGATAGAAGATACTTTCTAGTTGTTTATTCTAGTGTTTATGTTTTTAAAGCAATGTTTTGTAAGCAGGTACACTACGTAAAAAATTAAAGAATCACTTAGTCCTCAAAAATAAGTAAATATTCAAAAGAGTATAAAAGAGTGACTTCATCAAAATTGATCATAATGAGATTTTTAAAAAAGTATTTTAAAGCTTGAAATATCTGCTTTCAAAATCGATAATTGATCTGATTGAGCTTTTATGTAGCTATACGAACAGAAATGAGTATCCATCAAATCTGAAAATTTTGTACAAATTTTAGGTTCTATGTCGTGAATTAAAAATCACACAAATGCGGTTTATAGCAATCGAAAGAGTGAATCTTTACCTTCAATTTGCTTTTTTATTTGAACGTTGTATGATTTTATTTTCAACAAGTTATTCAACATTGAAGTAAAAGGGATCATGCTTTTGCTTCTGTTCGTATAATAACATAAAAATTAATCAGATCAAAATATCAATTACCGAGCTTGAAAGTACAATAGATATTTAAAGCTTTAAAATGTTTTTTTAAAAATCTCGTTATTTTTAACGAAGTTACGTTCTTTTGAATATTTACCTATTTTTGAGACCGAACTACATGATCCTTCAATTTTTTGTGTAGTGTATATAAAAAAAATAACAATTTTCAAATTGTTGTAACAAACGAGCGATATAATTTATTTAATAGTAAGATAAAGCTTTCTTTCTTTCTATATTATTTGTAGAGAGATCATTTTCTTAAAAAAAGCAATGGGAAGATGCGAGCAATGGTATTTCTTGCAAGTATGGTATTTCTTTTAAATGAAAAAAGTGCGTTACGCGAACAATTCTTTGTCTTATCTTTTAACGTTGCAATATGAAGAAAAAAACAAATCAGTCGATAAATTCTTTTTTCCATATTCCTTATCTAGTTCGTCATCTTTTAAATTCTGCGTTGCGCGGATAAAATGAAATTATCATTTTCAAGAAAAGCAATGTAATTAGCATGTAACAAGCACGCATATTTGCTAACAATTTTCTTCGAGAGTTATCTTCGCAGCTTCAAAAAAAGACAGGGAAAAAAGCGTAGAAGGGAGTTAAATAAGAAGCGAGAGAAAAAAGGAAACGCCGATGACACGTAACGTTTTACCAAGAAAAAACTTATGTGGCTCAACGAAGTTACTTGTGAAACATGTGCACATTTACATACTACTATGTATAGTATACATATACACACAAGTATACACATATGACAGGCAGCACTATCTGTACGATTTATACCTCTCGTCGATATGAACGTTGCGGGAAAGTCAACGCCGTTTGGTTGCAATATCTATTAGAGCGGGCCATTGAAGAGTAGTAACTCAATTCCTAAACAAGGACACTCTAATGCAAAGATGGTACTGTTTTTTTATCAGGAATTTTCTTGTGCAAGGAAAGATTCAGTACCAACTTCATGACGAGAAACAGGTCGATATTCATAGATTCTTACATTTAAGAATGTCTTAAGTATAATCTTAAGATGAATCAATCCGAGGATTGTATTAGCATTTTAAAACATTATTTAAAATGGTTTTAAAATAAGAACAGACTATGAAAATTGTCCTATGTTTCGTGTTTCACAGTTGATAGCCCTTGTTGAATCCTTATTGACGACACGGAGCAAAAGTAGACGTAATGAACTGCCGAACTGCACATTATGTAATCCTTTCATCATGGCCGAATTGTACAGACCATGTAAAGCTTAAACACAATAGACAGAGAATAACGAACCGTCTAATCAGATCTCTGGAGTGTAAGTTCGATATTCCAGAGCTCTGATTGGACGGCTCGTTTTTTCTTGTTGCCTGTGTCTATTGTTTGTGCCTATTGTGTTTAAGCCTTAAGCTATCATGGTTGCAACTCACACGTGAGATAGAAATAAGAATTACAACATAAGAAAGTCACATGTTGATTGATTCGCCATATTTCAGAAATCCCCGCTCTATATTTGTACCTAACCTATATTCGTGTTAATTTTAAATATCAAAATAATATAATTAAAATTAAGATTAAAGGTATTAGCAAATAAATTTCTTTATATTGACGTCTTCTCTGCTTCCCAAAGAAGATATACACAAAGGATTATGCCCAGTTTTATTCCCAGGGGAATTTAGACACTGGATGAACAACTTTGAGAAATGTTTAAAATTTTAAGATATCAAAAGAGAATAAAAAATTCCGTAAACCCAATTTTATAGGAAAAGTTTTCTGAGTTTTCTAGAACTATCCAAAGTTCGGGGTATACCAGCATTTGGTACGAGGTCATCCCGAAGCAGCTACTGGTCGTGATGACATCCATTGTGGGCAATGTGAAAAATATTGAAAAAAACCAGTCGCGTAAACATTTGTTGGCTGGAGAAGTGTTAGATTTCTTGGAACAAAAGCCTAATAGTTTCACAAGAACCCCACTCAACATATTTAAATATGTCATACCTGTTGTTGTTATTATGAAAGAAAACGTATTGAAACGAGAGATAGAAACGTTACAGTTAAAAATACTGAACTGCAGCCTCTTTGTCAAATCAATTAAAACTTTTTGTTTCATACTTTGAATGTCTCTCTCTCTCTCCTTTTCGATTAATATATATCACTTATAACTATTCATTTGGAGTCCAAAAAAGGATTTACAAAGTTGTGTATATGGAAATTTTAATCCTTTTTTTATGCTTTACAATCCTAGTTAGGGCTCAATGCTGTTCAGCCTAAACTGGACGTAGTCTTTTATCACATAATACTATAATAGTAAGAGAAAACCAAACAGAGGACTTATTAAGAAGAAGAAGAATGCGATTCAGGTATTGAAATTGCATACATCTTCGATGCGACGTAACTAGGACAACTCCGTGGGGCCCGCGAACATCTTGATCCCAGGCATGACGTTTCAGCGCATGGATATAGATATGGGTATATATTCTTGTACTATCTTCGACTGGCCAAAAATTGAGCTATAGCGTTTTCGAGTATAGTGGATTGAATTTAAACCAGACCCAATTCGGTTAACCCATGTTTGACCCGAAAGTATCATGACCTCGTCCAATTAGAAATCAAAGTAAAACATGTGACGTCATTGACCGACCCGGATTAAAACTGTATTCGAAAACGCTAATAGTTTCTAGAAGCATTCCAAAACTTCGATTTCAGCGCACTAAAAATTTAATGCGCATTCACTGCGTTTTGCATGGAGTAAATAACAAAATTGAAAATAGTTTACATCAAATAATTTTGAATTATTCATAAATTTAATTCTTTTCACTGAAAGAAAAGTTCTTGATATTTATACTTACTATATATATATATATATATATATATATATA
>NW_012130070.1:2158387-2159938 GCF_000143395.1 Atta cephalotes | reverse complement strand
TTATATATATATATATATATATATATATATATCGAAAATAATTATAAAATACATTTATTATTATCGTAAAAAATGGTTGAAATTACTAATTTAATTAACTATAAATTTTAATTATAATTCGCAATTATAGATAAATTATAGCAATTGCAAATATATTTTATATAATTGTCCCAAAAATAATTATAAATTATAATTAAAGAATAGTTGTTTCAACCATTTTTATGTTAATAATAACTATAATTTAACAAGAATAAAGATATTTATATGCATTCGAACAGCTGGTTTTGGCTTTTATATATTTTATTATAATTTAACTATAATTTATAGTTATTTTGGGATACCAACGCATAAAATAGAGTTGGCTCAAAAAAAGACTATAAATTAATTTATAGTCTTAAATTATAATAATTGCAACAATGTTTCTGATAATAACAATTATAATTTACAGTTATTTTCGATGCTATCTACGTATAATTGTTAATAGATGTCATATTTATTTATTAGTAACATTATAGCAATAATAATTTTTAACAAATTTAAAGTGAATTAATATTTACTATATATATGTACATATATATCATATTTATAATCATACGAATTGCGCGCCGAATTGATTTTCCGGATTTATAAATGCAAATTAAACTACTGTAATAATATCAGGAATTAAATTAAATTGACAAGCAATTTTTAATAATTTGATGCTTAATCAGGCATCATTGTATTAGAAAGTTTTAGAAAATTTTACCACTTTTGTAAAACTATGCATATAGTATATTACTAATATTATATAGCATTAATAATGTAATTAATAGTAAATAGTCATAGATATCAAAAATTCTTCTTTCTGTATTATATCTCTAAGGATAGAGAAGAATTAAGATAAACAGTTAAAAGTATTATCTCTATTCTTTTTTTTTCAATAACATTTATTATAACTTATTTTTTCTTTCCTTTTCTCTCAAATATATGAGCGTATTTTCATGTGTTTCCATTCACATATAGGGAGCATAAAAATAAACATATTTAAAAGAAGCCGATCTGAATTAGAATTAAATTAAATTAGCAACTGGAATAATCTGTCCGAAATTCTGTCTTATCTGTGTCCACGAATGGGCTGGGCATATTTTTTTATTTTCAAAAAGAAAATTAGAATTAATATTCTTTTCATCGAAAAGATAATATTTTATGTTCATCGTATTAATTGTAAAATATAATCGGTCTAGATTATGAAATACGTTCCAGAGAAGAAAAATACAAGAAAAGAGGAGATATAGAGAGCATATATGCCAGAGTTATCATAAAATGTCTGCATAAAACATAGGAAGCTCGGATAAATTTATGCGGTGGTAACCGGAATGCGCATACATGTTTCAAATACCAATGTTTTCGTCGCAACCTGCGTGCAAACGCATGCGATCCAAACGGATACGTATTGTATACAATAGGTATGTAATACATATTGTTACATATTCAAATGGATCGGTAATACCTATGCAAGTTTTCCAGCATACTTTCTGGTCAGCCCTCAGGTCTCCTTCCTCTCTCTCTCTC
>NW_012130070.1:2145654-2151874 GCF_000143395.1 Atta cephalotes | reverse complement strand
TCGAAAATGAATCGAATCGAATCTGAATTCTTTACGCCGAATTGAATTCTTTTGATTCGAAAACGAATTGAATCAAATCAAATTTTTTATATATTGACATCAGCTAAAAAAATTAAAAGCTAAAAAAAATTATTTTGAATGTACAAGTATAAAAATTAAAAATTAATAATATGTTATAAATGTACTAAAAATATTTTTTGGTAAAAATATTTTTTTCTGTATGTTGAAAATGAGTTGACAATAATGAGAGAGAGAGAGAGAGAGAGAAAGAGAGAGAGAAAGAGAGAGAGACTGTAGAAGATGGTCAATCTCCCTCTCATTACACCATTGAATGGAAAGAGATAGAAATGACCGTTTCCCATGATTCCTCTTATTTTTATCGACCATTTTGACACATCGCGCGGTCCATTCTCTATGTCTTTAGTATATATAGCCGAAACACAGCCATAGATTGCGCAGTCATATCAGAAAGATGAAAATATCTAATAGAGTCCAAAATAACTGACGCGATGAATAAGCGCACGCGCATGCACGAAGATTGATATGCGCTAATACAAGATTGATGACAAGAGATGCAGGGAAGGACAGCAAGAGGCGAGTGATTCACAAACGAACCACTGATAATTTGAAATTTCGAATTTATCGGTTTCGAATTTTTTAGATCCGAAAAAGAATCGAATCGAATTCACTGTGATTCGATTCGATTCGATTCGAATTCGAACTAATTCGCATACCTCTATTATATTTCCAATGAGGTAATACGTATTATTAATTAAGATTTTACTATTACCTGATACTTTCTGGGATTTTTCAAATTTATTCTGCGTAAATAGATTGAAGAAGAAAAAAAGAAATAACTTGAAAAGATTCATACATGAGACAATCTAATATCAGTATCATAGTATATAATCAGTAAAATATTGTGCCTTACACGTTGCAGATACCGCAATAAATACACATCTAGTGCAACGGGCCGCATTTAGCGACCTCATGAATAAAGCATGACATCTACATTTCGCAGGGAAGTTGCGGAGATTTTTCCTTTCACGTGTCTGCCAAGAAACTTTAGTTCGCTCAAGAGACGGGAAGCGTTCACGAAAACTCGTATGAACGCCATTCTTTACTGTTATCTTCCTGAACGTTCATCGTCATGTCCTTATTTATGCAACAAGATTCTCTGCATTCTCGAGGATCATGAGAGGCTATTTTACACAGCGGGAATTCGCAATGTGTAACCGAACGCGAATACAATTTGCGAATGTTTTTTAATACAGAAGTTTGTTTCCAGGAATAAATATTTTTTCGCAACATTCTTTTTAACTTCTGACACTCCTATATCCGCGTCTTTTCTATATTTTTATGTAATGGTTAAAAATACTATCATGGAGTAATAGAAAGGAGTAAAATTTCTGCAGTTTACTGTGATCTCCGTAGCGGCACAAAATTCGTGGCGCTTCTGTCGCTGACAACCTCGTTTATCCGGTTGTGATGGAGACGGAATTTGGAAAACGGCATTCAACATTATCAAAGTAAGAATAACGCGAGTTAAAAATAACTCAATGAAATTAAAAAATAAATATCATGATAAAAAGGTGTTATACTGTATTAACTTGTATCAATAAGTGCAAAGAAAAAAAGAAAAGTTTTTTAAAGTACCAAAGATTATACAGTTTTAAAAGTTTATAAGATAATTGTTGAATTTAGCTTCTTCATCTCCAATGTTGATAAAATTAGATTCATTCAATATGTTTTTGCGCGAAATGATGAAGACGATTCTAGTAAAAGAAATGTCATTCTGTCCCGTGGATCGAGGTATTAATCGTTTAAGTTGACGACTATTCAAGTTAGGAAATCTATCACATGTCGATGGCATAGACTGATAAAGGGACATGAGAACATATAAGTGAAACTAGAATAAGTATTTTCTGCATCGATTTTTAAGAGGATGTGGCTGAAATTAAACAATTATCTTCGATTCTTTCATTTCTGCAGTTTAAATATTCGTGTCACGGAAGACGATCAGGTCTTCGGCTATAACAGTCTTCACTACTATCGGCGAAAAAAAATTGGGAACCATATTTCAACGAAAGGGCTATGGAGATTTTACTCCTTTCTATTACTCAGTGAATACTTTTAATAATCTGAGATTATATTTACAGGTGCATACATATATAAATATAATCTCAGGTTATTAAGGGAGAAGTATTCGGTATTTGTGATTATAATTGTATGATTAAACTTATACTTATGGTTAATGATTATACTTATGATTAAAAGCTTTGTTACGCCCAAGCTCCAGTCATATGTGTGGATAGGTTTAGAGAAAGAAGGAATAAAAAAGCAAGGAAGGAGTTTTGTCTCGCTTGTATCCGCGGGAAGGAGATGGAGCAAGTCGAATGCAATTTTTATAGCTCTAGAATATGTGTCTTGACAACGTCCTGAAGGGACATTATAATACCAACGAGCAATGCGAACGTCTGAATTTTGAATCAAGAAACTTAATAACTTCTAACTCGGGATCGAACCATATGCAATCTCTGACGAGGAGAATCGGTACGAGGTTTTACGATTCTAAAATGAATAAAGATTGATGCATGTCATATTAAAAGTATTTTAGTTTATTATTGAACCAAAATTTCTTAGTATTAGATGTACAACTTTGCTTCCGCCGTTTTTTTTCCGAAATTCGAGGCTTTATTGTAAAAAACTGGTTATACATTTATGATTCAAAGTATTGTCGCTAGCTATTATTTTTTCCCATCTTTCGGGTAGCGTACGAATCCCGCGTCGAAAAAACTGGTCATCTTTTGAGGCTATCCACGAATCGATCCAATTTTTTACTTCTTCATAAGATCGGAAGTGCTGGTCAGTCAGGCCGTGTGCCATTGATCGAAACAAGTGATAGTCAGAGGGAGCAACGTCTGGAGAATACGGCGAGTGGAGTAGGACTTCCCATTTCAACGTTTCCAAGTATGTCTTGACCACTTTCGCAACATGGGATCGAGCATTGTCATGCTGCAAAATCACTTTATTGTGTCTTTCGTTGTATTGCGGTCGTTTGTCTTTCAATGCTCGGCTCAAACACATCAATTGCGTTCGATACCGATCGCTTGTGATTGTTTCAGTCGGTTTTAACAGTTCATAATACACTACGTCGCGCTTCCCACCAAATACAGAGCATGACCTTGGAGCCGTGAATATTCGGTTTGGCCGTCAACGTGGAAGCATGGCCGGGAACTCCCCATGATTTTCTGCGCTTGGGATTATCGTAATGAACCCATTTTTCGTCCCCAGTCACAATGCGAAGCAGAAATCCCTTCCGTCTTTGCCTTTCAAGCAGCTGTTCACAAGCAAACAAACGCCGTTCAACATCTCTCGGCTTCAATTCGGCACCCAATTTCCTTGCTTCTGAATCATTCCCATGGCTTTGAGGCGTTTTGAAATGGTTTGTTGAGTCACTCCCAATGATCGTACCAATTCTTCTTGATTTTGACACGAGTCTTGCTCAAGTAATGCCTCCAATTCTGTATCTTCGAAAACCTTCTCTCTTCCACCGCTATGCCGGTCTTCGACGTCAAAATCACCGTTCTTGAAGCCACTCACGACACGTTCTTTCACTAATAGCGGCCTCACCATAAGTATTTGAGAGCATTCGATGAGCCTCAATCGCGGATTTCTTCATATTGAAGTAAAAAATTAAAACCTCCCGCAAATGACGAGAATTTGGCTCGTAAACTGACAATCGAGAATAACTTTATGATGCAGACACAAATCGACTAATGTTTCTATGGGGTTATATTGACAGATGTCCAAGTTTATTATATGACGTCTATGATCTATTTATTTCGACCACTTACCGCTAAAGCCATCTATAGGAAAACGGCGGAAGCAAAGTTGTACACGTAATATAAAAATGTATATTGTAAACCTATGAAATGTTTATTTTGTTTAAAAAAAATTCCTTAAATTATTGTAATTCTTAAATTTCTCCTGAAATTATTTTGTGTTTCGGAAATTAAAAAATATATTCTTAATTTTTTAACAGCATAATAAAATACAATTTTTTCCTTTACTCATATAATTTTTTAATGTTTTTGAATTATTATAATTTATGAGGAATATTAATATGATGCGATTTAGACAACAGATTTCCTTGTTGCTTAATTACACTATACTGAAAAAAAAAATCCTCATTTGAAACGTTATAATAATGCAAAAAATTTATAAAAAATTAAAGAAATAAAAAAAGTGCAGTTTATTATTTTTAAAAAATTTAAGAATATTTTTTATAATTTCTAAGTTATATCTTTATATAAAAAGTGATACGATTTCAGCAAAGCAGAGAGCACAAACTCTTGCATAATACATAACATGTAATACATAAGAAAATATACCGATCAATGTTCTTTGTTTCTTTCCTTTCCATGAAATAAAAAACTCAGATTGGTTAAATTTCTTATGCATAACGCATAACACATAAGGCATAAGAAATTCAACCAATCAGAATTCATTATTTCAAAGGAAAGGAAGGGAACAGAGGACTTTGATTGGTACATTTTCTTATGCATTACATTATGCGTTATGTAAGAATCTGTGATCTCTGTTTTACCTTATTAATAGTATCTTGAGTATCTCATATTACGAGTCTCATTTTGCAGTTTCACGATCATTATCTTATCTCTACAATTAAGAACAACTACAATTAAGAACATATCCCGTATTTTCTTATTAATATCTTACTTTATAATTGCATGTGGAATTTATAATAAATATTTATTTATTATATAATAAACAAAGTTTAGAAATTAATTTAAGGAAAATTACAAATATCAGTTCAAATTTTACAAATCTTTTTTCGGAACAACTACACATAGGATCTAATAATGAATTTTCAATAACAAATAGATTTTAAACCTTGAAGATTTAAGAGCAATAACTTCTAATGGAATCAACAGATAACGCCTATTAGTTTAGCAGAAGCCTCACTATTTTATATTAGAAATTTATATCATAATAAGGGATTTTCCTTTAAAATTTAAGTTAAAATAAAATTTATATCTATAATATAATATAAGAAAACTGTAATATACTGACATTTTTAATAAATGCACATAGAAGGAGCAATTTTAATGAAATATTTACAAATTTAGCTTGATACCTGAAAATAATTATGCATGATCACCAGAATAATTACTTATAAAATTCAACAGTGCTATAAAAAATTTTCTGGCAGCAGTTTGAACATTCTACATAATTATTTTGATGGCACAATATTTTGATTAACAAAATTATATTTAGATTCGTATCTAAGCTAAATTTTTTAATATTTCTGCAAAACCATGTATCTGTTTTTATAATAAAGTCGATCTACACAAAAAGACACATGGTGATCGACTTTGATTATTATAAAATTATGAAATCTTGCCTCCGATGCTTTTTTAAAAATGATTGACTTCAGAGAATAAAATGTATTACAATTATAATGAGTTGCGCTGGAATTGATAGATATAAAGCACATTGCACTATCATATATCTGTATCTTTCAAAGAATGTTATTTGTTTTGCACAAACAAACGAATCAATATCTGGATATCCCATTATATTCATTCGCACAGATTAATGAGTGTGGAATATCAGGTAAAACGAGTAAATTTTCCTAGTCATGTACACGCAGAAGTGTGTGCAGTCCATCCATGATTTACGGCGCTTCATTTCGATACACAATATAATCCATCCTCATCCATTTTCGAGAACCAAACAATATTTCAGAATGGCGTTCTTTCTTAGTAGCGATACATAAAGGCTCCATGCCCGTCAGCGTGGCATATAATGATTTCATCCGAAGCTGCGAAGTGGGGGGGAAGCGCCGCTAGAAGACAGAAATTGATAGATTTCTCTCTTTTGTGAGTAACTAGGAACCATGCAAATATTGAACTGAAAGCACAAGGCTTCTTAAAGCACTTCCCCTCGCCATCGAGACTCTTTCCGAGTTATATGGCTCCGACCGTGAAAAGCAAAGACAGACGGAGGGAGATGAAGGATGGAAGAAGAGTGAAGAATCTAGAATGAGAAACGATAAAATTGAAAAGAGGTAGGAAGTGAGGACGGCATCTAAGTCGAATAGGTTTCCGCTTTTCCTTTTGTATCACTTTTCCACCTTTCTGAATGATAGCTCTCGTCCGAACTCTTTCGCCCCCCCTCTCTCTCCCCCCTTTCCTCC
>NW_012130070.1:2134460-2142683 GCF_000143395.1 Atta cephalotes | reverse complement strand
ACAGTAGTAACATTATTGGCTCAGCATTAACACTATTGCGTATCAGTAGTAATACTACTGCAGTAGCAGTGACACTAGTAATATTTTTATATTAGGTATGGGAAAAAATTCATGGCGTTTTTCTCGTTACATCTAACGGAAAAACGCCACGAACTTTTTTCCATACCTAATACTTTCAAATGATATTGGAAACTTGTATAGACTAACATTTAAATTTCATTAATTTAAAAATCGAGATTGTTTCGATATCGATTCGAATTAGAATTAGTCTAGTCTAGCTTTGATAGAGTTGATGATATTTTTCCTTGATTTCATTCTCATTTATGGTAAGAGACATTATTCTCTGAAATTCCTCAATACAAAAGTGACATAATAAGATTATATTAACTATAAAGTTAAAATAAAAACAAACTATAAAGTACAAATAAAAGTAATGTTATTCAACAGGAATAGAACAATAAAATAAGATACAAAGAATTACTAGAAAAAAAGATGTAAACCTTATCAAAAAAGATGTAGACTTTATAGTTGTAAAAAATGTTCGTATAAAAAATTTTCACAATTTTCTAAAAAGTTATAAAATTATTTATAAATTCTGAAAAATTTTGAGAAAGCTTTTATGATTAGAGCGATACAATTGTCGAAATGAAATCGAAAAAAATGTCGATTCGAACGAAAATATTCAAGATTATCTATCACAGATTTATACCAAAAATATTAAAAATGTATCAAACTCTCATTGCACTCTCTATGTAATTTTTTATCACTCGAAAATGTTGAAATTTCGATGCAAGTTTTGAATTGACAACTTTTCCATCGAAACGACATCGAAATGACGTCTTTTTGAGGAACTATTTCTGACTGGAAAGCTTAAGTTATTTAAAATGAATACCTTTTTAATTTTTTTTATATGAATTAAAGTTTAAATCCATTTCTTTAAAATACATGCTGTAACTATAAACGCGACTTCGCCGTTGTCCAAATTCCTATAAATTTTGAAAAAAATTACAAATGTTTTATAATGTATTATTAAATTTTTATTAATTAAAATTAATAATATTATCTAACGATTTAAATATAAGTAAATTTCTCACGTTTCCGACTTTTTGTATATGCTTGTTTTAACATAAAACATAAAATGTCATATAAAAAATCTTCTGATGTTGCATTTATATAGGCAAAATTTATAAGAATTCGTTTATGATCGGTTAAATCTCGGTCAAAACATTTCCCGTATGAATTTTGGTATAAATTTGTATTACCAACAAATTTTTAAACAGCAAACCAAGAATCTTTATTTAATTGCTTTATTGAATATATTATTTTTCAGTACAATCAAATAAGAGTTTGCAGTAGTGAAATATCTTGTCTGCCTACAAGAATTTGCACACGTAATTACAACGCATGATCACATCGATACATTTAAGTATGACAGATTTCCTAACTTCAATATCAATATCAAGTCAATATCAACTTTGATGTGTAATGTCTTGATTCGCGGAAGTGACAGTTTTTTATTATCAAATATTTATTTTTAAACGCATCTATTCAATGTATTTTTATTAAAATTTAAGGTGAACGAGTCTTCTTAATTTTTTTAATTTTTGCTTATTATAAGTTCACCTTGAACACATCTTGGCGAAGACCGTCTTATTTGTTATATATATATTTCAAATAAAATATCTTATAATGACTATGAATTCATAACTAGAAGATAATCTTAAGTCTATGCTTATTTTGAACAAGATGTGTTTATGATATCAAGACTATTCAAGACTTTTTAAGACATTTCGAAATAAGATCGTCTTTAACAGTAGATAAGTTTTAACTTGAGATTTTATTCAAGTACCGTCTTATTTTTCGACTATGAATCTAGAAGACATCTTAAGACAATTTTGAATATAAGAACGGACTATGAACCTTAGACTCAATCGAAGTTGACCAAATAATGTCGATTGTACAAATTGACTATTGCTCAACTTCACTAATAAGACTTAAGATTACCAACTACCGACTCATTGTAAAATCAGATATAGAAAATAATAAGACATAGTAAAACAATAAGACATAGTAAAAAAATATATCAATTTTGAAATTTTTAATCTTTCTCGGCTGCACATGCTTTCCAGACACGTATTAATGCGTGTATACTTTAATTCTAGAAAAGGATTTTCGAATCGATGAAAGAGGAAAAAAGTATTTGTTTTTATACAAGTAATTTTTTATACAAAAATTACATGATTTAATCGGTAAAACAGAAGGCTTTAGGATCCCCTTAACAAATATTAGTAACATCTTACTGTGAAATGCCAATTGTAAATTGAGAGACTTCAAAAAGAATCAAAGCTATTATTAAACCCAAGGAGAACAAGAAAATAATATCGTCATAATTTTATATAATTTGACGTCATATTGGCCGAATTTATGTCATTTTTTAGTGATAAAAATCTCGATCTCAGACTTTATATATAAAGTCATTCTTAGATCTCATCTGAGATCGAGATTGTCATTAAATTGACATTATTTTGATTTTCTTGTTCTCCTTGGGAATGATTTAAATTTTTATTTTCAATTAACTATATAATTGTAGTATTTTATTCGCGCATCAATTATCGTATTGTACTTGTATATTTACTGTTTTTCTTTTGTTTACTTTTAATATTTCTTATATTTATATTACCTTTGCACATATGATTCGTATTATTAAATTACAACTATATTATACATATATTATACATATATTATTATATTACATATTTTATTATATTATATTAGTATGTCATTAAATGTTTCTACTAATTCATTCAAATAAATATTGATATAATTTGTCTCTTCAAGTATGAATATCGCTATAATTTTTATAAATTGCTTGCATTATTCTTCGCTTTTTATCGGCCCACATGCATCTTATTGCAATTCTACGCGAAGTATGCATTTTAATTTTTTATTTATGCAGTGCTCCGTGACCTGTGGCGCCGGAATACGGACGAGGACGATCGAATGCAGAGATGGTGTTGGTGCCATTTCCAGGGACTGCGACCTCGCGGAACGTCCTCATACCGAGCAGGAATGCAAAACGAACGTCGCATGTCCCACATGTAATTGCGTTATCTAAGTTAAATTCGTACTAGATCGAACGACAATTTAACATACTTTAAACGACGATCTGAAAATTCATGCGTAATTCCCTAAGCAGATTATACAAAATTAGAGGCAAATCTGAAATTTAAGCTTCATATTCTGAAATAATAAGAAAAATCTTGTGTCGTGTAATTAATTTTGCTAGAAAATATTTGTTAACATTTCCATTTATTTATGTATGATTTGTAAAATGAATTATTTTCAACTCTTTCTCTTATGTTTCTTATATTTCAAGATAAATAAATTGTAAGTCTTCTGTTTTCGTTTGCATTCTGCGAATTGAAATATTATTTTGCAGAAAAATTATAAAAATATTTTTTATTATTTACAAATATTCTTTTTAAATTATATGTACACATATACATATTTTAAGGAACTATAAAATTTTGCATATAACATATTTGTTATATAGTATCTATCATAATATATTATATAGTATCTATCATAATTTTAGAAATATTAGTAAACAAATAAGAATTTAATTTTTTCATAGATGTAATAGGTATAGGCTGAGCATTCTTATGAAGTTATCACTTATATCGATTTCGGCTGTATACCAAAATTCATTGCCAGCATGGGAAGAGATGAATAAGAATGTATTTCTTATTCATCTCCTCCCAGGTTTTTTGAAGTGTCACGAAATTTTCCTTATTGTCACTCCGATTTTATCAAAACTTCTTATCCAAAATGGACCATAGATTTTCTGGGATTAATGTTTTTCTTCAGTTTTTCTCCATAGCTGAGCCTTGTTTTTCAATTGAATAATTTATATTTACCATATTCATCATATTTCAACTTCATATTCATTCAACATCAAGAGCATTTGTAACAAATTATGTATGAAGCATGGAAAAAGCGACATTATGGTCTAGGTTTTAATTGATCAGGAGTAAGAAATTTAGTAAAAATCGATGGCATTATGATTACAAATATCGATATTTTTCGTGAAAATCTGGAGATATCATTGCTTCGCGTCGGATTGGAAGATAATTTTATCTTTCAGCAAGACAATGATATGAAACATATCAAAGGCAAAAAGAAGTCCAACAGAATTAAACTTCTTGCTTGGCCTCTACAATCACCTCAATCCCATAGAAAATCTATAGTCCATTTTGGATTAAAAAATTGATAAAATCGGAATGACTAATAAGGAAAATTATTTCACGGCGCTTCAAAAAATTGGGGAGAAGATGGTTGAAAAATACATTCAAAATCTCGTGGAGTATGCCAAGAGTATGCCAAGACGATTTCAGGCAGTAATCAAAGCGAAAGGAAGTCATACTAAATATTAAAATGTATTTTTTTGCTTTTTCTAATTTTTTCAAATTTTATTTTTATTTAATAAAAAATAAATATGATTTCTTTTGTTTTAGTACTAAGTAAAACATTTCTCAAAAAAATTAAATATGAATTAAACAAAGTAAAGAAAAATCCGTTATAAACATTAAAATTTTATTAACAACAAAATCTGTCTGAGCTAAATTATTTCAAGTTCTTTTCATTTCTTCATAATTTTTTCAAATAAAAGCTTATAATATTAATCTCTTTTTTTTGTCAGTGTCACTGTATATATAACTGCATTTTATTGATTGTATTCTTTTTCTAAGAGCACATTAGATGCTACATGAAAAAAATTTTGTTTGATGCAAAATTTAGTAAAGTAGATATCTAAAAATTTAGCTAAATACAGATGAAAATCTGAAAATAATTTTATTGAACCACCAAAATAATATACGAAGAAGTCGCTTATCGTATTCCTTAACATTTAAACAAAATTATAATAAAATTACTGATCAGAATATTTCTGTACTTTGGTTTATTGGTAATAATACAAAGAATATTTTTACAAAAATATTGTTTGCATTACCAACATTGAATTATTATTTAAAATAAAATTTTTAAAAAATCTTTAAGCTTACGCTTTGGAGACCGGATCATTAAATTATAACATTGGATTCCTAAATCGTATTTCTAATAATAATTAGTTTCTCAAAGAAAGATTTAAATTTTCTTAAAATCCAACAAATAATATTTATAAATAATTTTTAATAAGTTATCTTAAAAAGACTCAATACAAATATATTTTTTCTTACAAATATCACAAAAGTATTATTTAATTATGCAATCTTAATATATTATTTTATTTTAAATTTAGATATAATATATAAAAACTAGTGACACATTCAACTACTCAATTTTAGTATATTGTTTTAGCTTAAATATTAGTATAACATAAAACAACAAGTACGATTTATCCCATTTCCTCTATTTCTACAAATTTGCCAATTTAAACTTACAAATATTTTATTAATTTGATCTTATACTTGAAAAGAGTTTAAATATCAATTATAACTCTGTAGTACATTATAATTCACTTTATACTGATAAATCATTAATATTTTAGATAAATTCTACGAAAACTTAGATCAGAATAAAATCAATATTAAATGTTATAAACGGATAGCTCAAAAACAAAACAAAAATGACAGTACTTAAGTCATATTACTAACGCCACATCTGGCATTAGTGTGACATCGTCATCTTTAAAAAAAATTTTAGAAAATGGAAGTATAATTAGTCACTCCCCCCTATATGTAGAAAACTTAAACGTGATGAGTAATGCTGCAAAATGTTTTTACACATTCGGGTAATCAACTTTCTACAATTCCTACATAATTATTTTAATGGACCTAAATTTTTATTTCAGTAACATCGTTCTTTCCGTAAAATGAGAAAATGTGCAGTCCATGTATCTATTATATCTATATGTTTTTTTAAGGAATATTTAAAATCGTTTTATTGGAAAAACAGTTATATGTGATTAAGTGATTCTTTTTATTATACAATGAAACGTGTTCTTACGAAGCACAATGGCTGCGTTCAGCGGACTCATAATTGAATGAGCTGTTACTGATGTATTCTTCCAGATCTAAAATGCTGATTGGATGATCTAAAAGAATACATCAACAGTGAGCGCTCAATTGTTGAGTCCGCTGAACGCATTCTTATATTTTGCAACATAAAATTGCGAAGTACACAAAATATAAGAATATGTTCCTTGAAACACAACTCAACGTGTTTCATCGTGTAAAAGAAATTTTAGAAATAAAATTCTGAGACCCAGAAATTATCAAAGAATGCGATTATTATGTACAAAAAGAATATACATGAAAAATGAGATAGTATTTGAAATGTTACTTAGATGGAGACGGTATGTCACAACCCCTGGTGCAGCCGTATCCTCTATCTCCAATGTCAGAGAAATTGATGGATCAACCAATACCTTCCGAATCAACGTAAGTCCTCTCTTTTCTGTATAAATACGTACGCGCACACACAGAGAGTATGTTTTTTCTAACTTGATCATTTAAAATATATCCAATGTTTTTGAATATTTATATTAAAAACAATAAAAATGTACCCTTTCTGCCCCTAGGAACATGATTTTCTACGCAAAGGTGAAGTCCACAGCACTTCCTCTCCCTCCCCCCCTCTTCCGCTCCCTTACTTAAGGACGATCGATTTTTTATACGAAACGCGCGCGCGAGGTTTACTCATAAACATAGTATCTTTAGAGCGACAAAAATAAAAGGAGTGGGGTAATTCTCATTTAGAAAAGGACGCACTCACTTGGTCTAGAGTATCTATTGAGTTGTCCGGGTTCGTGCCGATGTTGAAGGAAAATTTAAACACAGAAAATTTTAGTATACATTTATTAAATTATATAGGTTAATCAGCACGAACTTTCAGAACGATCCAATATAATAAGAGTACGGCCAACAACAAAGCATGTATGAAGCAAAACCGAAAATGCATCGAAATTTTTATATGTAAAGTGTAAAACTGAGGCTATGTTCAAAAATTTATTGCCAGTACTGAAAATCTATAATGCATGTAATGTAAACTATAGATTTTTAGTACTGATAATAAATTTTGGAGCACAACCTGAAGTTGCACTAAAACTAATAGTACATGTAAGAAATAGTACATGTAACAATGGATGCGTTTAACAGAACACAACCGTGTTTTTTTATGAATGTTTGCCTTGAGATACCATTTCTTTAAGTTTAAAAATATAATTCAATCAGCGCGAAAAATATTTCCAACAATTGCAATATAAATATTCTGCTGAACGCAGAGGGGGAGAGTCAATGATTTTATAATGAATAAAGAAGAATGACAACAGAAGTAAATATAAATATAGAATGAAAATTAAATTTGTTGAAAAATAAATAGTAAAATGAATAAGTCTAAAAATAGGATTTTAAGAGTATTAACTACTTTTTTAAAAGTAATATTTAACTTTTTATTAAGTATATTTATTACAGTATTTTATTATTAGGTGTACAACTTTGCTTCCGCCGTTTTTTTTCCGAAATTCGAAGCTTTATTGTAAAAAACTGGTTATACATTTATAATTCAAAGTATTGTCCATCGCTGGCCACTACTTTCTCCCATCTTTCGGGTAGCGTACGAATCCCGCGTCGAAAAAACTGGTCATCTTTTGAGGCTATCCATCGATCCAATTTTTTACTTCTTCATAAGACCGGAAGTGCTGGTCAGCCAGGCCGTGTGCCATTGATCGAAACAAGTGATAGTCAGAGGGAGCAACGTCTGGAGAATACGGCGAGTGGGGTAGGACTTCCCATTTCAACGTTTCCAAGTATGTCTTGACCACTTTCGCAACATGGGGTCGAGCATTGTCATGCTGCAAAATCACTTTATCGTGTCTCTCGTTGTATTACGGCCGTTTGTCTTTCAATGCTCGGCTCAAACGCATCAATTGCGTTCGATACCGATCGCCTGTGATTGTTTCAGTCGGTTTTAACAGTTCATAATACACTACGCTGAGCTGGTCCCACCAAATACAGAGCATGACCTTGGACGTCAAAATTACCGTTCTTGAAGTGTTGAAACCACTCACGACATGTTCTTTCACTAATAACGGCCTTATCATAAGTATTTGAGAGCATTCGATGAGCCTCAGCCGCAAATTTCTTCATATTGAAGACAAAAAATTAAAACCTCCCGCAAATAGACGAGAATTTAGGTCTCGTAAACTGACATTTTCTAATCGAGAAT
>NW_012130070.1:2126013-2133749 GCF_000143395.1 Atta cephalotes | reverse complement strand
CGACCATCACTTACCGCTAAAGCCATCTATAGGGAAACGGCGGAAGCAAAGTTGTACACCTAATACAATATATAATTTGTCAATTTACATCCAAAATATTATCAGAGACGATAGAATTGCATAATAATACAAAGTAATAAATCAATATATCCTATATATACCTTCCTGTATATTCTGATGAGTTCAAATGATCAAGTTCAAACACAGTTGAAATAGAATCTTTTTTCAGCATATGTTTGCCGTTTCTTTGATTCAGTTCACATTTCTGCATTAAAATGTATCTGAAATAATATACAACATACATTTAATAATTTATTTATATTAAAAAATCGCCAAAGTAAATTCTTTGACTTCACATAACACTGAATTATTAGAGTCCAGTCTTGTCCTGTGTTTCAGTCAAAATTTTTCGTCTTTTTGGATTTCGAGGAAAACATATCTTAAAATCCTTTTTCGCAGAATTTGTGTACTTGTAATCTGTTACATAGTCAGGCATTGTAGCTCTAATGTGTCAATCAACAAATAAATTAAGTTATAAGTACAATGACTACACAAGAAATTCACGTTCACGTATGTCATTAAAAAAATATATAATTCCATTGCATTCGCCACTCACTTGTTCTTCTTCTCAATTTGAATGACTCGCCGAATAAAATAACCAATAAACGAACAACTCACCTCTGACACAGAAAACTCACTCGAAACAGTATAAATTAAATTTGTTGTTGTGTAAATAGTGTACACTATATGTACATTGTACGCACAACCAAGGAAAAATTCTTCTCCTCTCTTACTTTTTTAAAACTTCCAAAAATTCAAGTTATTTCGTTGTAAGCGAATATAAGGTTTAATTGTGTCGTTAATCACGCACAGGCTATGAGCATTAATGTACAAAAGTGGTCATTTCTCAGTTTGTGAAAATTTCCGAGAGAAAGAATCAATGTACATATGGATATGCAACTTCCTTTTGCCTCAATTTGGCGGATCAATCAACGATCGTTATCCTATTGGCCATACTTTTATTATAGGTACTCTAACTTGGCCCAAGTGCGTTCTTTCTCGTTTTACGCATGTGTGTAAAGTATCTAAGAAAAGGAATCGAAAGCACGAAGCTTGGTGGGCTAATTTAGTTAACAAAAATTTAAAATAACGCAACATCCAATCCGAGACGAAACACATCCATCTCGGTTCGCGCTTGTCGTAAGACTCTCACAGAACATATACGAGATTCTCTTCGCCGATCTGACTGTAAGCTGTTACATTTTCCTTGTTCTCTCTTTCGATTCTCTCTCTCAGTACACTTTATACACATGCGCGAAACGAGAAAGAACTTGATCCAAGTAGAGTGGATATAAAGAGAGAGGGCGCCAATGCATATGTGCTGATTGGCTCCGCCATTAAGCATCCTTACTGTTAGTTAAAAAGAAAACAAGTTAAAGAAAGAAGAAATTAAGATGAGAAATTACATCATATAAATATATGATCTGGGATATCAAGATGTCGGACATCAAAGGGCGGTTAATTGGCGTCATTCTCTATATCCAATCTAGGGCCAAGTGAATATGTCCTTTTCTAAATGAAGATTACCCTCACTCCTCAAATTTCTGATAATGCTCGGTTTAGAGATACTATTTCTATGGATAAAACCCACTTCGAATAGAAAATCGTACGCCTTACGGTAGGAGGAATGTGAAACTCGCTTTGCGTGGAAAGTTGTATGGCCCGAATATGATGGAAGAATACCATGGCGAAATGAACGCTTTCTCTCTTTCTCTGCCCTCTCTGTCTATGGATGTTGCTTGAGAGACAAAGCTTTTTTTCTTGTTTGACACACATCATAAGGCATCTTAGATTCTCTTTCTATAGAAAGAGAAATATAAAGTGTGTTAACAAGGAAAGTTCAGTACCAATTTCACGACGCGAAACAGATCAGTATTCATAATCGATTCTTGCATTTAAGACTGACTTAAGTACAATCTTAAGATGTCATAAGTCAATTCAAGGACTGTATTAGCATCTTAAGACATTATTTAACAGTTTTAAAATAAAAACGGATTATAAATGTATAAATACTGCCCTATGTTTAGCGTTTCACAGTTGGTAGTTTGATTCGCGGACGTCCATAGACAGAGAGGGTGAAGATTTAGAGAGAGAAAGTCCAACTGTGCACACAAAGTCTGTTCTTTTTGACTAAACTTTTGCACCAGTTCATCTTTCTTCCTCTTTTTTCTTACTGGAGAGAAAAAGAAGAAAGATGAACTGGTGCAAAAGTCAGTCAAAGAGAACAGGTGTCATGCTATCCTTCCACTATGGGTCCGAAACGAGAAAGAAAGTGGCAAAGTGGTGAAATTCATTTCGCGTAGAAAATTATATGCCTCTAGGCGGCGAGTAAATGCAGTGAACCTCACTCCCTTCAAGTGAAAAGTCGTATGCCCATTAGTATATAGCAAAAATAAGACATTATTTTTTTAACTTTGTTTATTAATAACTTTTAAATAGTAACTATTATCTAAAATCTTTTAAAAATGATCATGACCTTGACATTATATGTCAAGGTCAAATTGGCGCAGTGTTTATTAATCCGAATAATGATCATGTATTTTTTTAATGACTTTGTTTTATTATCAGAAATGTGAAATAATCCAATAATATTTCGTTAACTATTAGGGAAACTTACAAAATGGTAGAGGATGTTTCGACTCAGTTAGTCCGCTCTACCTGCCCATGAAATATTTGGCGATTATTTTCATCCTGTATATAGAATGATCAGAATCATATCAAAAGATATAATTTCTTCTGCATTTGATGCCGACAGTTATATTAATATATATTGGAATCTGAAATATATGTGCCGATAAAGCTCCACAAAATGATTAATAATATTGTCCCAGCAAACGAGAATGGATTGAAATGGATTAAAATGGATTCAGATTTTCAGAAATACGGATTCATGAATGTTAAAATGAATCTTTTTTTAATCGTGAATGCATTTTTATTCATTTATAAAAATTACATAAATGTCTATGACTTTGCAATCCTGAATGCATTTTTATTCATTTATAGGAATTGCACAGAGCATATCTCTATGTCTTTCAATTTAAAAATAATATTCATTATTTTCTGTGCATTATGAATACTATTCAATTCAGAATTGTAAATATAGAAATTTAAGTAATTGTACTCTCAATTGATCTATCGATGAAATCTCGAGTCACTGACGCATGCGTAGGATAGTCGGGAGTGGGAATTAACGATGTCAAAAGGCGAAAGAAAAGACATGAGTTTGAGTTCGACATGTAACAATTAACTGATAATCACATTAGACATCCAATCAGTAATCCAGTCAGAAATGATAATGGAATCGACATTGAATCGATATCGATTCGACATCGATTTGATGTTTTCGATGTCGATTTCATTATCATTTCTGACTGGGAAGCTATTGTAATAAGCGACAATTGTATCAAATAAATGAAGTAATTATGTTAAGCAAGTGAATTTTATTTAAGCTCTGATAATGTCGATCCATAAGCAATCAGCAACAATAATTAACAGTGAATAAAAAGTACAGTTTCTTTGTTTCAGTTAAATATAATATCAATCAAAAATAATATCAGCAATTTCTGTGCAATGTAAATTCTGATGTGAATTCTGATGTGAATTCAATTTCATATTCTGAATATGAAAGTTTTTCGATCTAATTGAATAAAAAAGTTTTTATTTAAAAATTGGTACTGAATCTTTCCTTGTTTAACACATTTTATGTTTCTCTTTCTATAAAAAGAGAACCTAAGATGAATTATGAAGTATGTCAAACAAGGAAAGATTCCAATTCATCGGTACTGATTTGACGACGCGAAACAAGCCAGTATTCATAGGCAATTTTTACATTTAAGTACAATCTTAAGATGTAAATCAATCCGAAAACTATATTAGTAGCTTAAGACATTATTTAAGACGGTTTTAAAATAAGAACAGACTATGAATATCGCCCCATATTTCGTGTTTCACAATTAGTAACTCTTGAACCCTATTGATGATGTGGAGCAAAAGTAGGCGTGGTTTGACCGAATTGCACACTATGTAATCCTTCCACCAAGGGTGATCCCATAAGTTGGGGGCATTCTATATATAGCACTGTGCAATCATGTTCGTTTGAGCTAAAGCATTTGAGATGAGCGTAACCTATTTTGAGAAATATATTTTGACAAGGCATCAAAATTTAAGAGGAGTCAATCGATTCTCCTTTAAAAACATCTTAATCTTCCGCCGGCGGATGCAAGGTCTTGCCAAATCCGCAAGTTAGAATTGTTTTTTTCAACTTTAAAGAAAATGAATAAATAGATATTTATTTCTATGAGAAATATATGTTTTTATTTCTTCTCCCACATATTTGAAATAATTTATTACTCAGCAAACCAAAATGGATTGAAATGAATTGAAATGGATTCAGATTTTCAGAAATATTAACTTCAATGTTAAAATGAATGCTTTTCAATTCTGAATGCATTTTTATTCATTTATAGGAATTGCATGGAGCATATTTCTATGCCTTTCAATCTAAAAATAATATAAGCTTTTTCTGTGCACACGTACACAATTGTGAATACTGTTCAATTCAAAATTTTGAATAGGAAATGCAGTTTTTCAATCCAATTGCATCCAATTGAATCCAATTAAATCCAATTAAATCTAAAAAAAAGTATTCGCTGTTTAAAATATGCATTCAGAAAAAATTTCAATCCATTTTAATCCATTCTCGTTTGTTGGGTATATATTAAAATAAAAAACTGCTTTCAAATGTTTTAAAACAATTTCATTCTTGAGTCACTTTTAATTCTGCGTCCATCGCATGCATGCGAATATCACAACGTGCGAGTATCACGACGTCCGCTGTTCGAGGGTTAAATAAGATCTCAATAACAGATAATATATAAAAATTAAAAAATTAAAAGAAAATGGGATAGTAATTATAATTAGAGTGACAATAATATTATAGATCTAACAGCTCTTCTGTTTCTATTTTCAAATATAAGTACTCACATATATTGATATATGTAAGTATTATATTTATATTTGAAATAGATAAAATATAAGTATTTTTATGTATATAAGATAATTGATATAAGATAATTTTTTATTTACGATAATATAATTGAACTTCTAAATGTAATTGAATATAATTGAATATAATTTCTACGAGTTTCTCATCTTGATATATACAGATGAGTAATATATGTATTTTTATTTTATTTTGTAATATAATTTGTAAAAGAAAATGCAAAGAAACAAATATATATTTTATTTGATCTAAATTTAAAATCCAATTTAGGTAGTCCGCGAGGCGATCACCAAACGATTAATTCATCAAGTTCTCAGCTCCTATAAACTTTCCGTTTCGCTACAATCCTCGCGAGATATATAACATCGATCGCAATTCGAGAACAATGGCAGCGGCTTTATAACAACCATTACTATCATAGGAAATTCCATAAGATGTTAAATCTAAATTCCCTTCAGTCGTTTATAACTTTCTCTTTCTGTATAATTATTTCATAATTTCCTCGTATCTCTAATGTCATTTTACTTTTCCGTTATCGTAATGATTTTATCACAGATTTATTTTATACGAGAATAAATAAAAACAAAAGTTTCGCTTATGCAGGGAATATATAATAGGAGTCGTAGATGGGATCTTAAGATAGTCCTAGCAAACGAGAATAGATTAAAATTTTTTTCTATCCGAATACGTATTTTAATTAACGAATACTTTTTTTGAATTTAATTAGATTCAATTGGATTCAATTGGATTGAAAAATTGCATTTCCTATTCAAAATTTTGAATTGAACAATATTCACAATGCACAGAAAAAGCTAATATTATTTTTAGATTGGCATAAAGATATGTTCCATGCAATTCCTATAAATGAATAAAAATGCATTTAGAATTGAAAAGCATTTTAACATTCGTGAATCAATATTTCTGAAAATCTGAATCCATTTCAATTCATTTCAATCCATTCTCATTTGCTGAGGTACACTTGCGAATTAAAAGTATTCAGAATGACTTGAATTTGAAATTATATATTGTACTAAATGACGTTGACACGCTTTATGCAATTATAATGAGATTGACCATTTCAATATAAGCAATTAGATATAAGCAATTAAAGATATAAGCTGAAATATAAGCAATTAAAAACTGCACATTTTATACGGATCGCCTCTACAAAGTAAAAAAATTTAATTTTAATTTTGTAGGACCTAAATTAGTAATGAAATGTTAACAAAAAACGAGTACATAGAAGAACTTAAACCGGATATTGTAAAAAATTTCATAATTTTTGACTCTTTAGTTTAGAAAATAAAGCTATGAAAAGAATGCAATTTTTTATTTTATTTGACACATGGAAGTGGCATATGAAAGGATCATTGTGGCAACCGCACTTCTCGTGTATATCGCGTTCAGTTCAGAGCATTCGGAATTCGTATGATGATGAGGTTACACAGATGATGAGGTTACAGGTCGATCTGATATTGTAACCTATGTATCTTGCAAGGGATTTTTCTTATTTATGATAACCTATTAAGTAGACTTATGGTATATGTTATTGATAGTGCGATGTTTTCACATTTGTGCACTTAATCTGCGTCTGCACGTTTGTGGAATCAAACGCGAACAAGCGGAATCAAAAATTTTCTCTCACAGGCGAGAGTGGGAGTATCAGCCACCGAGCGCGTGATGGGATTTAACTTTTGAATGATACTATATTGTCGCGAGTGTACCTACCTTAAAAAATTAACTAATTACAAATATAAGAAAAATAAGTCAAATATAAGAAGAATATCAACTATTGATCAATTACCTAAAATTTAAGACTCCACAACCATCTACAACTCCACATTATAATCAGTTTTGATAGTTGTAATCTTTATTTTAAAAACAAAATTATAACATATTATTTTAATGTTAATAGATTACAATTATATATTCAAACGTTTCGATTTTTACTCCGGTCATTTTCAATGATAAAATTCTATCAATCGAATGTCTTACCCTTATCTATTGTTATCAATATTAAGTTTTGTTACATTTGTTTTTTATTACTGATTTCGTCTTTCTGTTGTTGCCGCAATATGTATTAGTTCATCTAAGATTATTTCGCTTATATTATGAGGAACATAGCAGATCTTAGAGTTTTTTGGTTCTAAAACTTTGTACATTCTTACAATATTTTCCAATATGTATTTGATTGCACTAATGTAAATAATTATTTATTATTTGTTATTTATTATTTTTCTAAATTAAAATTGTGGATACTTATTTTCTCTAATCTGCTATTATAATTCCTATATTTAATTGTATAATAAACAATAAATATAATAACGCTCAAATGTTTGCACAGCAATATAAAAATTTTATAAATATATCTAATCAAGCAAAAGAAATAGATGTATGATTAATTAATAATTTGACATATATTTAAATATAAGACATAAACGTCTATTAATAAACTTCTCTCATTTTTTTAAACGGTTACACACACACACACGCGCGCACACACACACACACACACACACACACACACACACACACACACACACACACACACACACACACACACAACTACACACACACACACACACACACACACACACGACACGACACACGACACACACACTACACACACACACACACTACACTACACACTACACAACACACACACACACACACA
>NW_012130070.1:2122653-2124674 GCF_000143395.1 Atta cephalotes | reverse complement strand
CACACACACACCACACACNCACACACACACACACACACACACACACACACACACACACCACGACACACACGTACACGCACACACACACACACACACACACACCACACACACACACACACACACACACACACACACACACACACACACACACACAACATAATCCAAGAATTAACAAGAATATTATCCTTATTCGAATGGTAATCTAAATTCTCTGATAAAAAATAAATTCGGTAAATAGGAAATTATCGTGTACGTGCGCAATCAATTTCAATATTATTGAATTGTATCTAAATATATGTATCCTAAATAATAATTTAATTATCGATCGTAGTATACATATTCCGATTAACTTTTTAGCCATTCTCAATACGTACAGATAATTCCATGTGGAAACGTAAACATTGAGATATAATTAAGCTATGGTACTCGCATGATTTTCCTTATTTTTAATATTCACAATGTTTTCATGAGAAATGGTCAATTTTCACTTCTTTAAGAAAATAGAACCAGTTGATTAGCACTATCCAGGTTGCATTTTCTCAAAGAAGTGAAGACCATCTCTCATGAAAACATTGTGGATATTAAAATAAGAAAATCATGCGAGAACCGTAGCTTAATTTCATATATTTCAATGTGAAGTTTATCAGGCTGCTCCTCGCCCTGATGAAGTAGACTGCAAGGTTCACGAAACGTTGGCATTCCAAGAATGAATCTGGAAGAAACCCGCGAAACATTATATATATTATTCAATTTGTTGCATATGTTTTTTATATATGGAATTATAAAAATTTTTTTATCTTTTGATGATTTATTTTCATTAAAATTTTTTTTGTGTAAGCATGGTTTTTTTAGTTTATTTCTTATTGTAGAGATTATAAATTTCAATGAATAATTATTATTTAATAATGAATTGATTGTATTTTTTATGTTTTGTGAAAACTCGGATGTATTAATTATTTTATCAATCACGCCAATGATAATCTCTTTTGTATGATAGTGTGTTGTTTGTTTTGTGGAGGTTGTAAATTATAATTTAAATACATTCCTGAAAATGTGTTCTTGTGAAAAAGATCAAAAATTATTTTGTTGTTTTTTATTAAATATAAATATAAGAAGTTTAATTTATTATTTTTCTGTTTTTATCATAAATTGTAAACAAAATTATATTTAGTTATATTAAATTATATTTAGTTATATTAGCTGTATTGAAAATTCATTTTATATTTAAAAAAATTTTTATATATATTTCGCTTTATATATATGTGAAATTCAGTTTAAATTATTGTAAATTTTATGACTTATAATAATTTATAATACAAAAAAATAATAAATGCATACTAAATGTGTACAAAAATAACAAACGCCAATATCTATTTTAACGGAAAATATTTTTCATAAATAGAAACGTTGAATATAACGGAACATCATTAATTTTAATATTCACCTACATGATATCAAAATAAACTTTATTATCATATTTAAAAATATATAAAATATATAAACGTATGTATATCTAAGTATTTTATTTAATCTAATTGTTATCTATGACAATTATAGTTAATTTCATAATTATTTCACTATTTTTATAGTGAATGAATTTTATAGTATATGAATATACATATTAAATTTGATAATACAATGTACATATATATTTATGAGTACCAGTCATAAATTTTTGTATTTAATAAAAAATAATTTTAATTATTGATAAATATCATTATACATGCGCATTTGCGATTTTATAAAATTTACGTTAAATTTAAATCACAATTTAACATTTACTGAACGTTTACAAACTGGAGATATTTCATTTTAAGAAAGATATTTATTTATAGAAAGAGATTAAAAGTGTTTAGTGTGTGTGTGTGTGTGTGTGTGTGTGTGTGTGTGTGTGTGTGTGTGTGTGTGTGTGTGTGTGTGTGTGTGTGTGTGTGTGTGTGTGTGTGTGTGTGTGTGTGTGTGTGTGTGTGTGTGTGTGTGTGTGTGTGTGTGTGTGTGTGTGTGTGTGTGTGTGTGTAGTG
>NW_012130070.1:2112135-2120689 GCF_000143395.1 Atta cephalotes | reverse complement strand
AATCTTAAGCGTCCAACGCATTTTTCATCTTTTCATCGTGACCCAAAATTCTAGTTACTAGTTATCGTATTGTCTTAGTTATACCTACGCGAACTCAGGAATGTATCAATCATGAAATTTGGGTCCTCAGGTTCATCGCCGAGGAATGGTCTCCCTGCAGTGTCACCTGCGGCGAGGGCGTCAGGCACAGAGAGGTGCGCTGCAAGATATTCCTCGAGTTCAGCCAAACCATCGCTAAACTACCGGACAGTCAGTGCTCCGGCCCGAAACCTGTTGAAACGGAGAAGTGTACGATGGAGCCGTGCGGTTTGCTGGAGAACAGCTTGTCCTACAGGATCGACACAGTTGGCGATAGCGGATACGCCGAGTCGAGCCTAACGGATTCATACAGTAGATCATCATCCGGTAGTTCCGGCGGAAGCGGATACGACAGCAGTATCAAGGTCGCCCCGGGTAGCGACGTGCAAACTACGTATTCATGGAAGGAAACTGGCTATACCCCCTGCAGCGCGACATGCTTAGGAGGTAACAGTTCGGACAACTATTGTTCACCAAAATTGCTTTGATAATATGCCCGAACAGATAAGAGGCCGAGCTCTATTGCTCGAGAAATCCGCGTTTCAAGTTCTCAACTTTGTCACATATATGGATTTTAAATGATGAACAATTTCCACTTAAGTTTGCATCATGCCAATGAACAAATATTTCGTTCGAGAAATCATTAAATTAGCCCTTGATACAAACGATTAGATTATTCATATCTTGCACATTTTATTTGAAATACTAGAAACATTTAGCAATCTCTTCTTTTCCTTTTTTTTTAATACTACTTTATAAATACTTTTATTAAAGTATATGTAGAATCATTTAATTTTTGTTTACTTGTCAACAGTAAAAGTAATAAAACAAATTAACTCGAGACACAACGATTCATTGTGTGTATAGTAAAGGTCTAGAATATTATTGTGTCCCATACAGCAGAAATATCCGAAATACATCATAGAGATATCCTAAAAATATCACATATCCCAAATATAGCTTTATAGGATTCCATTACTCTATGACGTATCTATTGCGTGAAATGAAAATATTTGCGAATTCTTATTATCCCCGAATAAAATTTAATGTCATATATCAAGATTTCACTTGTTTCATATCAAGTTTTTAGACAAATTTCAAGAATCATTATTTTTATTAATAAAGTACATATAGAGTAACTTCGGTATATATGCCACACTTATTAAAAATTTAATTTATTAAGTAGTTATTTACTATGTTTAAAGTAAACGAACTATATCAATAACTTTCTACTATTATAAAAAAAATATTAGAAATATTTATATTTCGTATTAAAAAATGAATTTTTTTTTAAACTCTTGTAGTTTTACCATAAAAGTGGGATATATGGCTACTCATAAGCAGAAGGGGGGGAGGTATGTACAGTTCATGAAAAATTTACAAATAATGCGTATAAATAAGACGTAAAATGACACAATAACTTAAAAAATATGTTTACATGTTTTAATAAATAATAAGAATGATAAATATATATATGAAGTAATAAATAATAATTACAATCTTTCCACATGTATTACAAGTGTTATGACATGAGGTACATATGTCAAATGCGTTTATTGCATTTAATGCACTGAATTCAATCTGTGCACTTTGTATGCTTTGGACATAAATTCCGTCTGCTAAAAATGCTGTATATCTCAAACAGGTGGAACATACAAGACAACAAACTAATCAAAGAATACAAGAGCAAAGTACTTGTATTTTGTCATACAATGCTTTACTATTCCTCTATACTCATGTATCACGAAATAACCACTAAGTCTTTTGCACGTCCTACAGTAATTATTTTATGCAAATTATAATTTATGACTACTTAACACAGTAACAAATCGATTCAACTCACAAAAATTTTATTAATATTAACCTTTATCAAGTATGAATCACTAGTGACCGAGCGATTCCTGTTCGTGCAAATTTCTTTGAGTGTTTCAGTAATTATATTACATTTTATTATTTTTCAAAATGAAGTTTCAATATTTATTCTAAAAAGTTGAAAGCATGTTGTTAAATTTTTAGAGATTTTTTTAAATTATTTTGAATAAATAAAAAAAACGAACGGATCTAGTGCAGCCTCACGTTTGCATGAATGAGGCATCAAACCTTGTATCTTGTACGATAAGAGTTAACAGTAAGAAATTGAAATCATAATATAATATTAATATAACATAAAGGCATGTAACAGAGTAGTTACGGGAAAACCCCCATTCTTTCTATTTTTTCCGACTTCTCCGGCGTAAATCCTAACGCGGCGTATTTGCCGAAGTTACTCTATACATTCTTTGATAAAAAAAAATGTGCACATATAAATAAAAGGACTATTATTTCGGAAACGATGATAGATACCATCGGAATGCCACAAGACTATTTTCTCTTGACAAGACCGAAAAAGATCTTATAGATCGAAATCATATCTATCATCGTTATCGAGAAAATAATCCCTTGGAGTGAAATCTCCTTCTAAGAAATTTAGAGAGTTTATTTAAGGAAATGGACGGAATAAGATCGGATCTAATTACTAGAGTCCGACCGAAACTTTTGTCGAAACTGAATCGAAACACTTGACTATATATCAATATCAACCGAAACTGAAACCAAAATTAAAAAATATGAATCCTATAAAGGCCATATGTATATGGTAGACACATATCTTATATTTTTTCTTCATAAATTTATTCAAACAATAATTAAATTTTAGTCGAAATTAGAAATCAAAATTTCGGTTGTGTCAGTTTTGGCCAAAGAATATATTGGGAGTACAAATTCGATCCGTTTCCCTAAAGATAGCTTCAACTGTTGTAAATGATTCATAGTGATTTTGGCGGTTTCAAAGAGGTTAAACATCTGCTAATAATATTCAGTTTATTGCTTTGAGTTTCATACAAAAACTTTGATTTTTACTGTGTTTGAAATGAATTTTATATTAACCATGCAGCATTTGCGAGAGGTTTTGATTTTCTGCTTTAATTGGAAAAAAGTGCGGCTGAAGCCCAGCGAATGCTTGTCGAAGTTTATGGTTTATTTATGGACATTGCTCCAACTGATAAATCATGTAGGTAATGATTTCGACGTTTCAAGGATGGAGATTTCAACGTTGAAGATAAACCTCGCTCTGGACAGCCAAAAAAATTCGAAGAGAAAGAATTAGAGACATTACTCGAAGAAGATTAGAATCAAAGCAAGAGGAGCTTACAGAATCATTGGGGGTAACTCAACAAGCCGTTTCTGTACAATTGAGAGCCATAGGAATGATTCAAAAACAAGGAAATTGGGTGCCTTATGAACAGAAAGAACCGAGAGACATTGAAAGGCGATTTTTTACTTCCGAACAGTTGATTCAAAGACAACAAAGAAAAGGTTTTTTTGCATCGAATTGTGACTGGAGATGAGAAGTGGATATTCTACAATAACCCAAGAAAAAATACTACGCTAAGCCTGGTCAATCGTTGCTATCGACCTCAACATCAACATCACGATTGAACATTCATGGTTCAAAGATGCTCTGTATCTGGTGGGATCAAAAAGATCTTGTTTACTATGAACTGCTAAAATCGAATCAATCTGGCAATTCCATTACGGGCGACAATTGATTCGTTTGAACTGTGCATTACGAGAAAAACGGCCGGAATACGAGCAAAGACATGATAAAGTTATTCTTCTTCATGACAATGCTCGTCCTCATGTCGCTAAAGTTGTAAAAAAATATTTGGAAACGCTCAAATGGGATGTTTTACCGCACCCGCCGTATTCTCTCGACATTGCTCCTTCTGATTACTGGTTGTTTTGAAGGATGCAGCAAGTTACCGGTTCACTTCTTTTATAGAAATCGAAAATTGGCTCCAAAATTGGATCGTCTCTAAAGACGAGTTATTTTTTCGAGATGGAATTCGAAAATTGCCTGAGAGATGGGAAAAAGTAGTAGGCAACGACAATACTTTAATTATGTTCATTCATTTTGTTTTGAAATAAATGCACAAAAAAACGGACCGAATTAATTTGTATTGCCAATAAATATTTCTTCATAAACATCATAATTATTGAAACAATAATTACACATTTTAAAATTAATATGTATGAAAAAAAGCTGTATGATTTTAGTCGAAACTGATACGTAATGAGTGTTCGTTTCAGTTTCGGTGAAAGTTTCAGTCGAACTCTACTAATTTCAAAATCTTGATTTTAATAAAAATTAAAATAACTTGTGTGATACTTTTTTATTATATTGTACACAAATGGGTATCAAATGAATTTATGTAATATCTTTAAGAAATTACATGTTACAATACTTTTCTATTACGATCTACTTTTCTATTACGATCACTATTATACATATAAAGAAGCTAATTTCCGAAAAAAGAATCTAAGTAAAATTGTGTCTTTATTTTGCCCATCCTCCTCAAATAAACTCAAATAGACTCAATTATGTATTTGCTATATTATAAATATTTTATTATATCCATTAGTAAAAACACACTTTCCGCACATTTTATTTACAGGTATATTTTTTAGTATCCTTGAATAAATAAAACGATTTAATAACTCCTGATAATTTATTCTTTCTAATTTTCTATGCGATAGAAGAAAGATAGATATTTATAAACGAGATAGAAGAGCATTGTCTGTCACAAAGTCGATATTAATCGTTTATTGAATAGAATTAGCGAAATGAATTTAACTCGTCGACATAGCCCTTAATTAGCCCAGCAAAATCGTGCTGATGTCATTGTGCAATTAACAGCGTTGAGGTATAATCGTATTAAGATTATTCTGTGTCGACTAATGCAATACAAATGAACAAGAACATACGTTCCGGGCGGATTATCTATCGTTTATGAATCGCACATACCGATTTTACATATGTTTCTATTTCTTTCTAGGTGTTCAAGATCTTATTATAAATTGTGTGCGAGACGACACCGGGAAAACGGTGATGCCACTTTTATGCTCCGCGGAAACGAAGCCAGAAGCGAGGATACGAGTCTGTAATGATCATCCATGTCCTCCAAGGTAAATTAGAATTCTGCGCTATTGATTAGTTTAATGCCTAAATATTAGAATATTATATAACTTCATGTTACATAATAATGTTTAATTTGCTTAATTGCTAAGTACCTTGGGATTATTTCTTATAGCTAATAAAAAAAATATAAAGCCAAATAAGTTCGAAACCACAAAATTTTGTGTGTTTTAATTTATCAAATTATTCAATATTCATTGAAAACAAATTCTGGATTGTTTACATCTCATTAAATAGAAAAAAATAATAAACATTCAAAATAGCTATATTCAGCTTTGATACTAGCTTTAAAGTGCTTTGGAATCGATCTTTCCATGGATAAATTCTCCCAAATAGACACTAGAGCAGTCTCCGTTCAGCAATCAATGAAAATTTTTTGATACAGTCTTTTTAATATTTAATAAGATGTAACTAATAAATAATAAATAATCATACATCTTATTAAATGTTAAAAAGATTTCAATAATTCCAGAATTTAAATATACTAGGTAATGCAAACTGAATATCATTTGTCGACATTTTGATGTTAAAATGATATCTTCATATAATGTTGATATCAAAATAACAATATAACACTTTGTATGTACTACAATGAGAGCAAAAAGTATTCGTACAACGAAATTTTTTATAAAAAGAAGTCTTATTTGTAAAACATAAAACATTAATTAGCAATTTTATACAATAAATACATTTCTGTTCTAACATATGCAAATGAACTTCGCATGTATTTCTGATATTATAAGCTAAATTCCTTAACTGTACGTAATATTTTTTGAGCATTCAATGAGCAACAATGGATTTTTTAATTTTCGCTTATTTTTTTTAGATAATACATTTTCTATAATTAATATCTTTTTGGTATATATAATTTTAAGAAACAGTCTATTTACAGTCTTTTTATATTTCTTAATCTATTAGGTGTACAACTTTGCTTTCGCCGTTTCCCTATAGATGGCTTTAGCGGTAAGTGATGGTCAAAATAAATAGATCATAGACGTCATACAATAAACTTGCGCATCTGTCAACATAACTCCATAGAAACATTAGTCGATTTGTATCTGCATCATAAAGTTATTCTCGATTGAAAATGTCAGTTAACGAGCCAAATTCTTGTCATTTGCGGGAGGTTTTAATTTTTTGCTTCAATATGAAGAAATCTGTGGCCGAGGCTCAATGCTCTCAAATACTCTTATGGTGAGGCCGCTATTAGTGAAAGAACGTGTCGTGAGTGGTTTCAACGCTTCAAGAACGGTAATTTTGACGTTCAAGGTCATGCTCTGTATTTGGTGGGACTAGCTCGGCGTAGTGTATTATGAACTGTTAAAACCGACTGAAACAATCACAGGCGATCGGTATCGAACGCAATTGATACGAGCATTGAAAGACAAACGGCCGCAATACAACGAGAGACACGATAAATGATTTTGCAGCATGATGAATGCTCAACCCCATGTTGCGAAAGTGGTCAAGACATACTTGGAAACGTTGAAATGGGAAATCCTACTCCACCCGCCGTATTCTCCAGACGTTGCTCCCTCTGACTATCACTTGTTTCGATCAATGACACACGGCCTGGCTGATCAGCACTTCCGGTCTTATGAAGAAGTAAAAAATTGAATCGATTCGTGGATAGCCTCAAAAGATGACCAGTTTTTTCGACGCGGGATTCGTACGCTACCCGAAAGATGGGAGAAAGTAGTAGCGATGGACAATACTTTGAATCATAAATGTATAACCAGTTTTTTACAATAAAGCCTCGAATTTCGGAAAAAAAACGGCGAAAGCAAAGTTGTACACCTAATATTATTTTATTTTCTCATTTTCAAGTTTTATATATTTATAATTATATTTAAAAATACTTGTATGATCTTTTTATAATATGCCTTACCGTAATTTTGCGAATTGTATGAAATTGAGAAAGTTTAGTTAATGTTACGATGCAATTCTCTGTGCGATCTTTTCTGACAAACGTATGATCGTCTGCGCCCGCAGGTGGAATTATAGCGAATTCTCCACTTGCATGAGCCCTTGCGGTATTGGTATACAGACACGTGACGTTGCTTGTATCCACGAGGTGACACCCGGCACCAACAGAGCAGTGACCGTTCCAAATTACATGTGTCCGCAACCACCGCCCGCCGATAGACGATACTGCAATGTACTGGATTGTCCTGTCAAATGGAGCACAGGCGAATGGGGGAAGGTATATGTTTGTACATGTTTATATAAGGCTTCAACAATCTCGGGGAAAAAGCTCTTTTTTTGCTACACACGAACTCTTTTGTTATATTCGGAACAGAATAGTGATATAAACTACTTCTTCCTCATTCGTACAAAAAGAATATAAGAGAATCTACTCGATATAAAGAGGCAAAAATTTCTTATTTTTATAGAAAAAATATTTTATAGAAAAAATCATTAAAAAATTTAATCATTTTAAGAAAATTATGTACAAGAGAGAGAGAGTATTATGAAACGTTATTTTCACAACGATATATTTAACAACGATATATGTAAGAGATAGATTAATGAGAGTAAAGCACTGTAAACGTTGCGCAGATTTATATGTATAAAAACCTCTTTATCGAGTAAACATTTCGACTCGTTCAAGTCTTCAGCACAATCAAAAATCCAGAATTCTCAGTATGAGAAACACTCCAGTCAACTCAGCGTTTTCAATCACAGTTAATTAGTCAAGTGAAATTAATAATGATAGATCAGCGATCATCGCCATTTCTCTCTAATTATAAACAATAAAATGGAATTAGATAGATTAAATATAGTATTTTATGTAAGAAAAACTGAAATAATTCATCTCAAGGATCCGAAATTACTTAATAATTAACTATAAAATATAAAAATCCGCAATTATTCCAAATATAAAATTTTCACGAGTATATGTGAAAATTGCAGGTTGTCTTACGGGTCAAATTTTAAATGAGTTCATTAAAACAAAGATATATCACTTTCCTTATAGGCTTATATTAAAGTTACATAAATTTAGATGATGAATTCAATAACAAAAAATATTATTTATAATATCGAGATAGTTTTAAGGATGATATATGAAGTCTGTGTGTTTTATAATTCATATTGACACGTTATATATATATTCAATATTGACGTATAAATAATGTAAAATGATGTTCTATATCCGATTTTAAATTTAATCCGTCTTTTGCTTTTTTATGTATAATATTAATGAAATTAGACACTTTTGCATATATAAAAAATAGTTCGGTATCTGATATTCTCACATTTGTCCTATCAAAATTATTATAATGCATTCTATGTTTAATTATTATCGAATGATTTTGCGTATTTTTTAAATATTATTTTGTGCTCAGATATTCTGGTTTGTAACTCACGCATCAGCCTGTTTGTCCGACATAGACGCATCGCAATCATTACAAAAAATCTTATAGATTTGTCATAAGACCAAGACAATCATAAGATCAAACA
>NW_012130070.1:2105782-2111817 GCF_000143395.1 Atta cephalotes | reverse complement strand
GAGAGAGAGAGAGAGACAGAATAACAACCTACGGTGGTTTAATCCCCAACTATATGTCTCGTTTCTTAATTTACATGTCCAAGTCACCAGTGATGTTTTTGACTAGATGATTTGAAACAATCCGTTACGTGATTTACATGTTTAATTACACGATTTCATTATGCAACTGTGTGACGTGATTTTTTTCCAGTAGGGATGTCTTCAAGTTTCATTGAGATAAGCCTTAAAACCTTGTTTATTATTTAATAAGTAAATATTTGGCAAATTTTTCATGTCATGATAGAGCTATAAGATCGTACTAATAGAAAAATACGGGATATTTTGAATTGCTTAATTACAGAAGTAAGATTTGATGATCGTAAAACCGTAAGGCGTGGAAATCGTAATAAGAGATATCCAAAGTATTTCTAATATGAAATAACTTATGCTCCTATGTCTATAATGAAAATCGTTGCTAAAATATAAATGTTATTGTACAATAATAAAAAGAACAAACCTATAAAAAGGAATGAACATCGAGTACCTATTTCTGCGATGCTTGCTTTCAATTACCGAAGACAAATCCTGGGTACAATGCATCGCAATTTTCACGCACGCTGTGTCTGTTTGTATTTTAGAAACATTACATAAAATTTTTTAATTGCAATACTGATGTACTTTGCATTTTATTATCAATTTCTAAAGAGGGCATCTCATATTAGGAACACAATTTTTTGTAATTTATTCTTTTTATATTTTTTAATTTAAAAAAAATAGAATTTAAATTTTACATAACATTATCTTAAGTTTATTAAATTCCCTTTAAAATGACCTACTATTTTTATAAATTTTGCCTATAGACTTTTAGTATTTATCTAAAATGAACTCGGTGTCTCATAATCTTGGGGCCTTTCCTATATTAAAATATAATAAAATTATAAAACTAAAAAATGTATATTAAATTATTTTCAAATATAAACTAAAATGTGTATTTAAATTATCTATTGGAAATTTTAGAATTTGAATTATCTAATTGCAGCAGTATATTCTATATAATTTTATTTATATATGTAATTGTAAGTACTCTAGGAAGCACGTTTTAAAAATTCTAAACTTCTTTGATCTAAATGAATAATTTTAGTGTTCAAGAACATGCGGTGGTGGTGTGAAGAAGCGAGACGTAATTTGCGAGCAGATAATGGCGCAAGGTCGCAAGCAGAGTCGCGAGGAACGCGAATGTCCGGCTCAAAAGCCAGCCAGCGAAAAACCTTGTAACACCAGAGCCTGCCATGACTCAGACTTAAGCTCTAACATGCCACCAACCATCACGAGCCTGAATACCACGTACAATCAAACAGATATCAATGCAAAGGTGGATTTGAAGATTGGCGGAATTGCCAAGATTTTTCAGGGGACACCTTCTATTAAAATTCGCTGTCCCGTTCGAAAGTTTGACAAGTAAGTACAAAATCTATGTAACTGCGAATCGAACAAAATAATTACAAATACAATATTATCAGAGCACAGATCATATGGACGAAAGATAATAAGGAAATACGAAAATCCAGAAAATATAAGATCAGCAGAAAGGGAGCTTTGAAAATAATCGATATAGTTTCCTCGGACTCGGGAGTCTACGGTTGTATTGGTAAGCGATCTCGCTTGATATACCTAGATTATGCGTATTTCGACACGTTGCTATAAAAAATTCGGTGATAATCCTTTTTAGCGGGAAATTCGCACGCAGAGACACAGTTGATAGTAAAATTTCGTTCCAAAGAGCAGATAAGTAGCGAAGAATATTTACGACTTGGCAATTCCGTTCACCTACAACGAAACGCGAATCTCGATTCTGCACCAGCAAATTCTGGTGAAAGTCCATACACTGATCATGCAGGTAAACATTTTTATTTAAAAAATTATTCACTTTTATGCAATAGAACACATTTCTGTTAAAATCGATCCTTGTTAAAATTGTTGTTAAATGTTTAACATATCCACGTGATAATTTAATAAATGTAACTGTCATTATTTAAATTATTGTATGTTAAAAATAAATGTATGTTAAAGATAAATGAAGTAAAGATAAATGAATAAAATACATATTAATATAACATATCATAAATGTTATTGGGAGTACAAATAAGTTTCCGCCATTTTTTATCAAAAATTAAGCATTTATTGTGAAAGAATGGTACATAATGTTTTATTCAAAATAATGGTCATCGCTAGCCACTACTTTTTCCCATCTTTCTGGTAGCATGTAGATTTCGCGTCGGAAGAGCGCTTCATCTTTTGAGACCAATCATCGATACAATTTTTGGTATCTTCATATGATGTGAAGTGCTGCTCAGACAGGCGTCATTGATCAGAACAAGTGGTAATCGGAAGGAGCAATGTCTGGAGAATATGGCGGGTGGAGTAGAACTTCCCATTTGAGTGCTTCTAAGTAGGTTTTGACCAGCGCCGCAACATGTTGTCGAGCATTATCATAGGGGGAGAATAATTTTGCCTGGAGTAGTAGTGGGCGCATTTTTCCTTGAGTGCTCGGCTCAATCTCATCAATTGTGTTCGGTAGAGAGCCCCAGTAATGATCTCGTTCGGTTTGAGCAACTCATAATACACGACACTAAGCTGATCCCATCAAATACACAACATGAGTTTTTTTCCATGAATATTTGGCTTGGCTGTCGCTGTTGAAGCATAGCAAGATGGTCCCCATGATTTCCTCTTCTTTGGGTTATCGTAGTAAATTTATTTTTCATCATCAGTGACTATACAATGCAAAAAAACCCTTTCGTTTATATCTGGCAAGCAGCATGTTCACATGTGAAAAATCGGTGTTCAACGGTGTTTCTCGGCTTCAGTTCATATGGAACCCAATTCCCTTGCTTTTGAATCATTCCCAATGATTTCAAACGATATGAAATTGTTTGTTGAGTCACTCCTAATGTAAGTGCAAGTTCTTTTTGCATTTGGCACGAATCTTCCAATAATGCTTCCAATTCCGCATCTTCGTACATTTTCAGCCTTCTGCTACGGCCTTCTTTGTCTTCGACGTCAAATTCACCGTTCTTAAACTTTTGAAACCACTCACGACAACTTCTCTCACTTAAGGCAGCATCACCATATGCTTCTACAAGCAATCTATGAGCCTCAGCTGCAGATTTCTTCAAATTAAAGAAGTAAATCAAAAGTTCCCGCAAATGACGCTTATTCAGTTCAAAACTCGACATTTTCGTACAAAAAAAAATATATGATGCTGATACAAAATCGTTATATTTCAAGATTAGAGGTGTTGCCGGATGTCCAATCTTACGATATGTCGTTTTTACATCAAACAATTTTAACTATAGTTTATTATAGTGGCGCTGTCTTTTGCAAACGGCGGAAATTTATTTGTAC
This sequence comes from Atta cephalotes, assembly GCF_000143395.1. Classification (NCBI taxonomy): domain Eukaryota; kingdom Metazoa; phylum Arthropoda; class Insecta; order Hymenoptera; family Formicidae; genus Atta; species Atta cephalotes. The sequence continues at coordinate 2,108,433 of NW_012130070.1, read as the reverse complement.
TCCCAATAATTTTATTGAAAAAATATGTTATACAATTTGCTTTTACACAATTTGCTCTAGAGAAAGTCGATATATTCCTTAATAATTTAAGTGAATTTTGTTGGATTTTTATTTGTCACGTATTTCAATATCTCATATAAATAATAATTGATATCAAAAAACTTTTTGTCTGTAATAAAGCAAAAGAGGAGAGGGAAGAGAAAATTAGCCTTGAGCCTATCTAGTTACTATAGACGATTCCAGCAATCGCACAGTACAAAGACACAAATTTTCTATGCTGTTTTATGTTTGAGTTTGATGTAAATAATATTATTTTATCAATGGAAGCATAATTACTGTGTAATTATATAACACCAAAATTGTTTATACATATATGTAAGCAAACGAATATACTTCTTTACACTGTGTCGGACTTTGACCGATACAATACTATTATACATTTTAATTTTTTCTTCTTATTCGAAAAAGATAAGTTCTTTTATTTCTTTCCATGCTTATTTTGTATTTATGTACTCTTATACATTTATACGAAGTAAATTTACGATGTAACTCTATATCTATTAGGTGTACAACTTTGCTTCCGCTGTTTTCCTATAGATGGCTTTAGCGGTAAGTGATGGTCGAAATAAATCATATCGAAATAGATCATAGACGTCATACAATAAACTTGGGCATCTGTCAACATAACCCCATAGAAACATTAGTCGATTTGTATCTGCATCATAAAGTTATTCTCGATTGAAAATGTCAGTTTACGAGCCAAATTCTCATCATTTGCGGGAGGTTTTAATTTTTTGCTTCAATATGAAGAAATCTGCGGCTGAGGCTCATCGAATGCTCTCAAATACTTATGGTGAGGCCACTATTAGTGAAAGAACGTGTCGTGAGTGGTTTCAACGCTTCAAGAACGGTGATTTTGACGTCCAAGGTCATGCTCTGTATTTGGTGGGACCAGCTCGGCGTAGTATTATGAACTGTTAAAACCGACTGAAACAATCACAGGCGATCGAACGCAATTCATGCGTTTGAGCCGAGCATTGAAAGACAAACGGCCGCAATACAACGAGAGACACGATAAAGTGATTTTGCAGCATGATGAATGCTCAACCCCATGTTGCGAAAGTGGTCAAGACATACTTGGAAACGTTGAAATGGGAAATCCTACTCCACCCGCCGTATTCTCCAGACGTTGCTCCCTCTGACTATCACTTGTTTCGATCAATGGCACACGGTCTGGCTGATCAGCTTCCGGTCTTATGAAGAAGTAAAAAATTAGATCGATTCGTGGATAGCCTCAAAAGATGACCAGTTTTTTCGACGCGGGATTCATACGCTATCCGAAAGATGGGAGAAAGTAGTGGCCAGCGATGGACAATACTTTGAATCATAAATGTATAACCAGTTTTTTACAATAAAGCCTCGAATTTCAGAAAAAAAACGGCGGAAGCAAAGTTATATGTAAATTTCGATATAACAATACTTTTATAATTGTTTATATAATTGTTGTTATAAAGTTCTATATATAAAGTTCTGCAAATGCTATTTAATATAATTATAATAGTTATTCTAAAAACATATAACAATACAAACCTCGGATACGGAAAAAGTTTTTTTATCATTCAGATCAGTAGCTGATATATCGGTTCTGGAGTAACAGTTAAAAGAACTATGTCTTTTATATAGATCAATGCATAGTCAACAAAGTTCTAAATTTAAAACTGTAAAATTCGTTCAAAAACTTATTAGTCCTCCCGTTAAATATTACGTCAATATTATACTTTTTTGTTATTTTTAATGTAAATGATTGTGTTGTTATTTTTACTTTCTAACATATTTATCTTGTATTAAATTAACACAAAAATTTGAGTTGATTGTTTGGAACACATGAAATGCGTTAAATTTAACAAATGTTCCAATTGTATATTCAGTATCATTATAAATGATTATAATGATAAAAAAATTTTTCGACTACAAAATATATTTTACAAATTTTAAAAATCGTAATAAATTCTTTATTAAATAAAAATTATTAATAATATCCATTATTTTTAAAATCTTTATAGACTGTAATCTTAGAATTTGAATTCTAATATAGTCACTAAGTTAATAAAATTTTAATAATTTTTTATTTTTAGAATAAAAAAGAAATTAAATCTACTAGATTTTTTTAATTCTAAGCTTACATACAAATGCAGATTTTAAAAATAATGAAAGTCATTAATATTTTTAAAATCTTAAATTGTGGTATTCTTAGAATTTAAAATTTAATATAATTAACAATAAAATTTTAATAACTTCTTTATTTTTTATTAGCTTAAAATTAAAAAGAAATTAAATATATTAGATTTTTAATTCTAAGATTCTTCTATCTTATATTGCAAACTCAGACTTTAAAAATAATGGAAGTTATCAATAATTTTTAGTTTCATGCATACGCAACTTTAATTCTTTTTTATAGCAGCCTACGGAAACCGTTTTGATAGCGAGGATCTTAGCCATGAACGTGCGTTTCCTAGTAAACCAACGAGAAAACCACATCAAAAGAAACAGAAGACCAGTCCCACTCCGTCAGATGCCACGATGATGCATAAAGAGCATACTGTTACCTCTCTCAACCAGGTATGCGAAAAAGCATTCTGTCAAGATTGTCT
>NW_012130070.1:2095485-2105762 GCF_000143395.1 Atta cephalotes | reverse complement strand
GTATACGTACTACTATACTATATATATATATATATATATATATATATATATATATATATATATATATATATAATAATTCGTTACGCATATCTTGACATTGCTTAACAAATGGTATGTGCATGAATTTCGTCAAACTAATTTTCTGGTGATGGTTTTGTATTATCGCTTTGCACTCCTGGACTAACTTTCCTCGATGTCGATTATTCGATATTTATGACTATCAATCAGCCGGGATATCACGAGTCAGTGGAGTCACCTGCTCCATCAAGTGCTTCCACTCTTGTGCCGCATTTAAGTTACTTGATATCGAGTTTGAAGGTAAGACGTTAATTTATAAATAAACTTGATGGAGTTATATAAGACGCGTCTGCCTGCTTGTATCGCCATTGCAGCTAAATTTTCGACAATTTATTCGACATAGCATTACATATTATTAAATGTTAAATATTAACACGCTTTATGTAGGCCTATTGGCCGTTTCACAGCGGAATAGCCACAAATAATAATCGCAGAACCGTTTCCACACCATTTGTCAAGGATGATCATAAAAGAATGGCAACAACAAAGCGTAAAATGTCTAATAAAGAAGCCGACTTCACGTATCAAAATGTAGAGGACTTTGATAATTTGTATCGTAATACAGCCATCCCGGATGAGACCTTCGGTCCAGATGAAGAACGGATATTTATCGATGTCGATCCGTACGATTTGGATGAATCTGTATTCGGGTTGCACGGCGACGATATCAAATCGGAGAAAATTGATACCAAGCCTGATATCGATTATATCGAAGAATCATTAAAAAATGTGAAACGACAATGGCAAGAGCCAGTGTCGAAAACCGAATACAAAGATCACTGGAGCACCACGCCCAAAAGTCATGTCTTTCAAAGCAGAGGTACGACGGAATCTATCACATCTTCACAAAACGGCGAAATGAACATGTATTATATTGAAGATTCAAGCACAAAAAAGGAAATGCTCAAGGAAGTAGACAGTTTTACCGACGATAGTGATAAGTCCATCAATCACGACATTTATGAAAGCTTGAGAACTGAATCGAATATCACTTCCACAATTATGTCTAGAAGTCCTGAAGATCGATTAAGGATATCAGAGTCGGATCATCGTAGTTTGAATCATACGAACAGGACAATCGAGTATAGCAAAGCGTTCGAGGAAGAGCTGGATAAGCGGAAAATTGTGCCATATGTGGAAAATCACACGGTAGATTATACAATCGCACGATTTCAGACTACTAGAAACTTGGAAAATAGAGCAGAAGATGATTTAACGTTGATAGATGATCTGAGATCGGATGTTAGGGAGAATTCTGATAAGAACGTAAAAAATTTATCGCACAGTCGAGAGGATCACGCTGCCTCCATAGAAAAGGCCTTCTCAATTGATCTAAAAGAGACGTTTAGAGAGGGACAACGTGATGGAGATAAGCCCGCGAACATTTTGACCTCCACTATAATGGAAGAGGATGACACAACAAAAAATACCGCTGTAGAATCTCTCGCTGTATTAGGTAAGATTGTACTTAATAATTTACATTGTCTTGATAATATTTAAGCAGTCCAATAATTAAACGAAGGACTTATAATGCAGCTGCGGATAATATTCTGGTGTTCGAATGGGTTACGACCGATTGGTCAAAGTGTTCTCAAACTTGCGGAGGAAGTGGATTCCAGGTAAGACCATTTTTTTCTAATTGTGATCAGCTTGAATTAGAAAATTTATAATTCTTTTGAGTTAATTCGATAAAAAAAATATTTATTTCCTATCATTGTTAAGCAATTGTCTAAGAAATGTTTAAAGCGATAAGAAAATTTGAACGATTTAAACATCTACTTGTATACATGATTGTTCATTCATTTATTTCATCATGATTCCTTCATTTACATTATCTACTTACTGTCATTTAAAATACATATTATATATAATTTTATTAATTTGTTAATTTATCCAAAAAAAGAATTAAAGATATCACGACATTTTAATGAAAATATTTAAAAGTCAAAAGAATTTGAAATTTCATCCAATTTCATATTAAAATATATTTTTACTAAAAAAAAATTTCGAAATAATTGTATTACAAATTATTCGTTGTCATAGATGCGAGGTGCACAGTGTACAGTTCAATCGACGAAAACAGATGGCAACTTCACGCACGTTTCGCCAAGAACAGTAATCGGTCAGACATTGTGTGAGGACGCCGGATATCCGGTACCACAGAAGGTGAGACCTTGCGGAATGGGCAAATGCCCTCAATGGCATGCCACGGAATGGACTCCGTGTGAAACATCCAGATGTTTCAACTGGAAAACAGCGATGCAAAAACGAGACATTAGCTGTCGTTTGGTGCACGACGCTAAGGATGGACACGAAAATGTCACGTTGTTGGACTCGAGTAAATGTGACGAGGCTACGAGGCCGCTACAAAGACAAGAATGCTATAATGATGCTTGTAAGGGTGTTTGGAGAGTCGGCGAATGGACTGAGGTAAATAGATTAGAAATTTTACATGATAACAGTAATGCTTACATTAAAGTAATATTCTGACACACAGTGCACTGCGTCTTGCGAGGAAGACGGTATCAAATATAGGATTTTACAATGTGTCTGGTTTGGTACAAAGAAGCCAGCGGGAAATGCTTGTAGAGATATACCACGACCTCCTGTAATGAAAACATGCAGGGGTCCGCCTTGTCCTCAGTCTACCGGTAGGTTTCTGCAAAAAAAATATACTAGATCTTAAGATTTAGTCTTCAAGCTAATTAATAAAATGATAAAATGATGATAAAAATTGATAAAAATTTTTCTTAGAATTCTTCATAGAATTTTTCAGAATTTTTTAGAATTTCTATAATTTTAATTTAACTTTTTAGAAAATTACTTTTTTATATACAAATTGGAACTTTTCAGAAATGCTAAGAAACTTTACATCTTTTCTAGAATTCAACAAATGACAAACACAAAGATCGTATTCGATCAATATTAAATATTCATCAAGGATCTTGATATCTAATAATATTTTTGTGTGAATGTTTAAACTGGTAATTATAAAATTAACACAAAAAAATTAGATGCCAAAGTTCGTTTTGATTGAATACGATCTTCACTTATTTATGTTAAACACATTTCTTGATCAGTTTTTCTTTACTATATTATTTTCTAGAATTTTGCATGTATGTAACTTCTGAAATATTCTAAAAGATTTCTAAGATTTATACAATAATTATCCTATAGTTTTTGAAGAAAACTTAGAAACCAAAATTAATAAATAAAATAGGCTCAAGTGATTAAATTTAAATAATGCCAATATGAAGCAATACAGGATGTTCAAGTGTAAATTACAACATCATTTATTAAGCAAGTAAATACACGTTTCAATCTAGTTCGAGTCCTCATATGATTAATTAATAACACAAAACCATATTAGTAATGATAATCGGAAATAAAGGTCAAGCAGGATTTTTATTGCTTAAATAATTCTATGTGAATTTATATACTATAATACATATCTCTAATTCTGCAAACTGCGCACCGAATTTAATTTTGTTTTGAAATGCAATTCTAATATAACTAAAAAGCAGTAATATTACAAATTAAATTATTCCAAGGTTCAATTCCTGACCGAGGTATATTTTTCGCAATAAAATTATTTACACAACAAGCAGGAATACAGTTTTTAATTATCAAACTGGATCTTAAATGCTAAGATAATTCGATGTAAATTAATTAAATATACTACATAGTAAAATTTAGACAAATAAGAGCAGAACGCAGATATTAGAGCGCAATTAAACTAAAAAGTATAATTTTAATACTAATTGCATTTTGAAGACACAGATAATAAGACAGAACATTTTGAAATCATTATCAGCAATTATTATTACATTATTCTTATAAAGATCTGACATCCCTCATTCTACTAGGCAATCACTAATGGATTGGATGATCCAAAGTGAAGTGTAAGAATTTGTAAAATAAGTAATAAGTAAGAAATTCATAAAAGTAAAAGAACATATTAACAACGAATAGAAAAACCATGTTCGCAAGAACATTTGAAATAAAGTCACGCGGATCATTTTAGTTAAAAATTAATCAATAGTCGATAAAATAGAACATGTTAGTCGACAAGACAAAAATGAGACCAACCTGTTTTATCTTATAACGGCTAATAATTATCTTATAACGGTTTTGTTTTATTGACTACCCGTACAACACAGAAACTTGTAGCAACATTGCTGCAACATTTCAATGTTGCATATTGCAATACAATGTTGCAAAAACATTGCGAAAACTTCTTTTTGCAATATTACTTCAATGCAATGTTGCAGCAGTATTTTTAAAAATATTTCCAGCAAGAGACACAAATTAACACAAGAGTCATCCTGTCCTTGTTCAAAAATCAGTAAGAAACAAAGACAAGAACTCTTGTCACTGTGTCGATTTGTGCCTCTGCTAGAAAGTTCATTTTGAGTGTTAAGACTTGTATACATTGATTTGTGTATAATCCAATAAAGTAAGAACCTAATGGAACATAATGGAAGAATAGGAATTAATGATTACGTTTACATGGCACATTTAATGTTTTATAACATCTATAATTATGAAACCCAATCTCATAACTATATTCTTCTGAAAAATGGAATGATTGATTTCTAAACTACGAATATTATTAAATCCGATTAATATCCATTTCTATCAATATAGATTAATTTTAATCTCAGTTCAATTTATCTTTGTTTTTTTCTAGTTTTAAAAATTAGAGAAAGACGAAGAGTAAGTTGAACCGAGATTAAAGTTAATCTACATTAGTAGAAACGGATATAAGGTAAACATAGTCAATGTCTAATTTATAGGAATTGTGCCTATTTATAGACATAAAACAATTAGAAGTAAGGATTAAATATAGTGCACAATGGACACAATAATAAGATATAAGATGTATAATATAAAAAATTAGAAGTAGAAGTTAAATGTAACATATAATGAATAAAATATGATTTCATAATTAATTATGTCTTTATATTTTATAGGCGTGTTCCGATATGCACAGCCAGTACTGAAAATTTATAGTTCACGTTACGTATACTGTAGATTTTCAGTACTGGCAATGTATATCGGAACATGCCTAGAAAATATAAAGACAATTAATTATGAAGTCATATTTTATTTGTATTCATTGTATATTACATTTAACTCCTACTTTTAATTTTTTATATTTAAATTTATATAATACAAAATCTTATAATAAATATTGCAATAATGTTGTAATACAAGCAATATTGCTGCATTATTACAATGTTTCTAATAATATTGCAAGTATTTCTCCATTGTGCGCAAAACCTTGCATATACATTATATTGTAATATTGCTGCAACATTACGTATCAATATTTTTAAAACGGACATATTTACGTTGTTGTAATGTTGCTGAAATATTGCAGCAATATTTCGCAATATTTTTGCAATGTTGCAATCTTGCAATGAAATATTTTTGCAATGTTGCTGCAATATTTTTGTGCTATATGGGTACTGATTTTTAATTAAAAATGATTTATTCTATCGAAATATTAAAGAGATCTTGGTAAATATTTAATAATAGAGACCATTCTCCAATAACCTTGATTTTAACATATATTGTCAAGATTATAACCCTGAATGACCTCCAACAGTTTTATCCTCCAAGAGTTTTAAGGCGCTCGTCCTTCGTTAAAAAGTTATTAATAAAAAAATTCTGCTATAAAAAATTCTGTGCTTTAAAATAAATTTCCTAGTTTAAAAATAAAAATTTTTTTTCAAAACATTTTTTTATATAATTTTTGTTTTTAAAGAAAAATTTGTGATTTTGTAATGACTTTTTATTCGAACTGAGATTCATCCCATCTCTCCCTGTTTAAGAGCGCAGGACTTTCGCAAAGCGAGACTGCATTATCAGTCTCCCATGCTTAGAAAGTCGTGTGCTCCTAAACAAGGGAGCGAGATGGGATAGGTCTTGCTTCGTATAAAAAGTCGTATGCTTCATGGCAGGAGAAGAAGTGAGATGAATCTTGCTTCGCATGGAAAGTCAAAAACTCTTATGGAAAAAAGTACAATTATTATAGATCATACTCGTTTTATCCCATAAAGTAATGAACTTTTTTGTTAAAAGGATCCTAAAGCGAAGTTCGAACTCCAACGAAGTCATCAGAGGTCGCGCCGCGCGCCGTGTATCGATATGTCTTTATATACTACACCGTCTCATGCCTATGATACATGCAGTCGCACATTCGTGTTAATTTTACGTATAACAAATTCGTCGCGATAAAGCATCTAAGTTTGATTCTAAGAACTTAACGTTGTTTCGTGTAAATTACGTGTCTAAGAACCATTATTTCGTACGTACAGGTTGCAAAACTTTCATATCAAGCAAATGATGTCGAGTTGACAACTAAGTCGCCATGTTACACTAAGAAATATATCAATTTTGACATTTTTTTATCGTTCTCGGCATAGACTTCACTTTGCAATATTAATGTATATACTTTAATCCTAGAAAATCCTTTTTCTAGGAATATAAAAGAGGAAAAAAGCAGAGTTGACAAGTTAACTTTTTTTTAAACTAAGTTAAGTTAAAGTTAACAACCTTAAACATTTAACTTAATTAAGATACAAATTAATTTATAATAAAAGTAATTGAAAAGTTAATAAAAAAAAGTAATTGAAAAGTTAAAAGTTAAATTTGTAAAAAATAAAATTTTATTTTTTTTTATTTCATGATTCCAGGGTTTCAGTCTTACAAATAATGGAAATGACAAATATATACTTTATTTAGAAAATGCTCTATATTCTATTTACATATTTTGTTCATATATATTGTTTACATAGACTGTTATACCATATACTGTTTAATATTTTGTTCACATAAACTTATTAAATTTAAGTAATAAAGCAATTTCGAAATTTTTGTCGGATATCTTTTCTCGCAAGTTATCGAAAATGAATCCTTCTATATTGAACAGCCGATCAACATGAGCTCACGTAAACCGAAAATAGTATTAATATGTTATATTTTAATAATAAGGAATAATAGATTTCAACCTATCAGAACTAGATATATCAAAATATACAGTTTCTGACAGATTTAAATTTGGAGGTTTGTCTAATTTGAAATGAGATGAAAATTACAAAAGTGAGCAAATTTACTAGAGTATTTATAATTCATCACCTAATCACAACATCTAATAAATTTATTTACAATTTTCATCTCATTTTAAGCTATCGCTATTATCGCGTATTATGTCTGAGACTTAACTTCAAAAAAATTAAATAAAAAATTAATTTAAAAATTAATTATGGATAAAGTGTAACTAAATAAAGTTAAAAAGTTAAGAGTCTAAATTGTAACTAAGTTAAGTTAAAATTAAAATTAAATTAATTAAAATAATTATTAAAATTAATTAACTTTTTAACTTCTTTTATCTTTTTAACTTAGCATTATTCAACCCTGGAAAAAAATATTTGTTATACAAAAATTACATGATTTAATCGATAAAACAAGAGGTCTTAGGATCCCCTTAATAATTTTTTAACGAAGAACGAGCGCCGAATGAAACCTATCGAAGATCATTCAAGATCATAATCTTGATATTAACATACGAGAGTCGTTTGAAAAATTTTAAGAAAAGTTTGAGCCTCAATGAAAATGTCATTATTCATTAAAACTATTTTACTACTATAATCGTATGTTTTGTAAGATACCTGTGAAAATTGTAGCCATTTTGGATCATGGTAGAAGGATTACATGGACTGGATTCGGAGAGACGCTATTAGCGCTGTTTGTATCATTCTATCTTCATCGTTCATTAAATGTGAAACAAGGATACAAATAGCGTTGATAACGCGCAGCCCGAACGCAATCATGGTATGCTCAGTTTACAAACGTCTTTTTCTTCTCTGCTCTCTCGTTTGCTCGGTAATTCGTAGTTCCAGTTTAGCCAACTTAGTTGTTGTCTTCGCATGCACATCATTTAAGTTCGATCTCTTTTTATTATGTATCTATTTAGTACTATCAACGTTTATTCGCGTCGCATGCTCCTATCCTAGCTCCTATACTTTAACGCGTTCGTTAGAGTGAGTAAGAGCTATAATAAGAATTGAAAAATGTTTTAGAGATATATACTCAAAGTATCTTATACTATTATACTTTTTATAGAATTTTTTATATACAACATGTATTCTGAAATATGTACGTAAGAGATTCATATAAAAAAATTTGAGATATTTTCTGAACAGTTATAAAACGATATAGAAAGTCTAAAAATTCAAAATTTTTTTATATGTAAATTATAAAATATTGTAAGATTTATATTTAATTATTTAATTTATTTAATTATTTAATTAATTTTAATTTTCAATAATTGTATATGAACATATTTTATATATAATTATATTGTGATGTCAATATACATATACATATACAATTATGTATAAAACATTTTTTCCTGGATAAATGAACAAATCAATACATAAAGATAAATAAATAAATAAGTACAATTTGTACCAACAATACTTATATCAGCACATAGCTCAGCAGAATCTTCAGGGCACTTACTGAATTATTCCGTTTTTCCTAGAACACGTAATAGAAATCTAATAAGGAATAATTGAATAATTCCAATAGGAATCCATTTTGAATGTCAATCCCTTCCACCATGATTTTGGATATTCAGTTGTTGTTTGAGAGTTATATGTGCCAATCAATGTTAGTGTTTTCGTTTGATAAAAATCTGTGTCCTCCGAGTCTAAAGATGCATTTTCACGAGCTGCTCAAACTAATGGCCATTTCAGTGACAAAAAAGATCACGTGATCACTTTCGTCGCAAAACTATTAGAACGACAATTTTATACAAGAAAAAAGGTAAAAAGCGTTAAATTTGACATTTGAGCGACAGATTCGATATGTTGTTCATATTTTTCATGTATTATTTGCAATATTAATGCGTTAAATTAAACAGTTATTAGGTTATTCTGATTGAATCCTCTATTTAGATAAACAATAAAAAAAAATAAAATAGGTTACATCGCAGTCAACGGTAATCAACACGATCGACACAGTATATCAGCACTATCAATAGCGTTTGAGTGTTTGATTTGTAGTTGAAACTGTTCAAACTAAACAAAATTTCAGTCGCTGGATAACGAGCGACAAATCTGTCGTTTCAATTGCTTATTTTAGCACGAAGAAACTCTATCTTAACTAAAGGAAACAGGAAAAAGTCATTAGAGATCAGATCTGATGAATATGGTGGGTAGTTAATTAATTCGCAATTCGTAAATTTTTGTTATGGCAATCGTCGATATTCGATTTTTTTCCATTTTTATAAAAACACTGATATCGATTGGCACAAATGACTGTCAAACAATAACTAAGTGTCTGCAATGGCTAAAATATTCATAGGTATTAGGTGTACAACTTTGCTTCCGCCGTTTTCCTATAGATGGCTTTAGCGGTAAGTGGTGGTCGAAATAAATAGATCATAGACATCATACAATAAACTTGGGCATTTGTCAACATAACCCCATAGAAACATTAGTCGATTTGTGTCTGCATCATAAAGTTATTCTCGATTGAAAATGTCAGTTTACGAGCCAAATTCTCATCATTTGCGGGAGGTTTTAATTTTTTGCTTCAATATGAAGACATCTGCGGCTGAGGCTCATCGAATGCTCACAAATACTTATGGTGAGGCTGCTATTAGTGAAAGAACGTATCAGTTTGGTTTCAACGCTTCAAGAACGGTGATTTTGACGTCGAAGACCGGCATAGCGGTGGAAGAGAGAAGGTTTTCGAAGATGCAGAATTGGAGGCATTACTTGAGCAAGACTCGTGTCAAAATCGAGAAGAATTGGCACGACAAAATCGAGAAGAATTGGGAGTGACTCAACAAGCCATTCAAAACGCCTCAAAGCCATGAGAATTCAAAAGCAAGGAAATTGGGTGTATTGAAGCCGAGAGATATTGAACGGCGTTTGTTTGCTTGTGAACAGCTGCTTGAAAAGCAAAGACGGAAGGGATTTTTGCATCGCATTGTGACTGGGGACGAAAAATGGGTTCATTACGATAATCCCAAAGCGCAGAAAATCATGGGGAGTTCTCGGCCATGCTTCCACGTCGACGGCCAAACCGAATATTCATGGCTCCAAGATCATGCTCTGTATTTGGTGGGACCAGCTCGGCGTAGTGTATTATGAACTGTTAAAACCGACTAAAACAATTACAGA
>NW_012130070.1:2092673-2095213 GCF_000143395.1 Atta cephalotes | reverse complement strand
ATTTCGAAAAAAAAACGGCGGAAGCAAAATTGTACACTTAATATTTTTCAAAACATGTACGATTGTAGTATCAGAATAGTTTTGACGAGTAATGTCATCTGTTAAGATTCAAAACTTATCAAACGATTCGTATACAGTGGTATATTAATATCATAAACTAATTTAAGCTATGTCTAAATAAAGGAGCGACAAGTTTAAGGAGGTAGCATTTTTTTTAAAAGTTCTAAAAAATAATCGTTTTTTTTTGCTAGATGCGAATGATTGAGAAAATTGTTCATCAATCACTAGATTCGAGTTTTGCAATCTTTGATCGGTATTTATAGTCCATTCTTATTTCAAGACACTGTTTTAAGTAATGCTAATGCTCTCTGATTGAAAACTATCGATTACCAAAAATTGCAGAGATCCCGATGTCACTAGAAGTGACGTTAGATAATCGAATAACATCTTAGTGCACATTTGCGCACACTAAATGTAAAAAGAAATATCAGTGTCCGAATTACAAAATGCTTCATGACGGGATTTTCTTAATTTGTATCTCCCGGAACGTAAATTTTGCCGAATTTTGTATAATGGTTTTGTATCAAATTATTCAGTTGTTCACTTAAAAGATTCTTCTCTGTACAAGGAATAAATAGCTCGTTTAAAAGTTCAAATGTTAAAAATGAATGCATGTACGGTGTACGTGAAAGTAATAAAACTGAGCTACTTCAATGCAGAAACCTTTTTTTTATTCGTTGCGAACATACAATTGTTGAAAGATTAAATGGGGGCGACAAGGATTTCACTGCCTAGAGATGGCAAAAACCTTAATCTGGCTCTGAATATATAAGTTCAAGATCATTGGAGGGTAGTTCCTTTTATTAATAATACTGCATTTACCCTAATAATAATGCATAATATAATTGATAAAATATTATCAGTTACTGGTAGTATTACTGATACTATAATTAGACATTTGAAAACTAATCAGTGAAGGCAAAAGCAATATGTTAAGAATTATTTTTAAAAATTACAGATTATTTTAAATTGTATTTAAAAAAAATTGTATTTAAAAAAAGTACAAAAAAATTAATACAAAAAAATTAGAGACAGTTTATTATCTGGATCAAAATTATATCAATAAAAAATAATATTTCTTTTAATTTATGCTCTAATAAAAATATATGAAAATGTAAAATAATAATAAAAATCTTTCTCAATTTTTTAATATAAATTGGAAAAACGAAAGGCCTAAGAGCCAACGCTAATTATTCTTTGCGCAATTCCTTTATAAAAATATGTTTATTATTAAATCATATTAACAAATTAACAGATCAGATGTTTCGAGCTCTATCGTATATCGTTATTAATGATAATATTAACTGTAAGATAATATTATCATTATTTTTAAAATCATCAAAACATACGATTTTATCTTCTTTATCCACTTCTTATTATACTGTTTCTAATCATCTTGTTCTCATTTCGTTTTAATCAATACTTTTTCATATAGACAACGATTGAGTTCTTATGTGTAAATTAGTTTCAGCTGATATTTAAGCGTATTAGGTTTATGAAGATGCAGCACAATCTAGTTTATTATCTTAATATTACATTATATTTTTTCACTTTTTACTTTTTTTCATTCAAAGTAATATTTTTCAAAATATATATTATTTTAAATTTAATTTAATTTATTGGCATTATTTATTTATGTACACATAGATATCTTTAATTATATTATTGTATTATACCAATTATTTAAATTATTATTTCATATTATTATTTTAAATTTCGGACATAATAATCAATTAATTTTAACACAATAATTGACTCAAATCATAAGGTTTTAATAGTGCATGACAGCCCCAACTGATTATAAAATATCAAATTATAATTGTGGATTAATGGCCGAAAGACTGCACAACAAAATTGACCACATTTTATGGATAAATTCAACTGAGGATCATATGGATAATGTTTTTCAGAGTATTCTCGGACACATTGTTAACAACGCAGGAAACTCATCATGTATTGAGACAAATATCACATAGCGGATTATTACAGAAAAAATATTTGTAAGAATGACAAATAACTTAGCATATATTTTCTGACGATCAATTTTCCAATTTTATCATGAATTTAAATATATCATTGCTGATCATTACTTATAGTAATTAGCATATATATTTCAATGATTTTAAAAAGTTATAGTTAATATTATTATTGATAATGATCTGATAGGGGTCGAAACGTCTGATCTGTTAATTTGTTGATATGATTTAAATAATAAATATATTTTTATAAAGGAATTTGGACAAAAAAGTAACTAGTGTTGACTCTCTCCTCTCGTTTTTCTAAATTATTTAAAATTAACGAGCCTTTAATCTTAGTATTATTTAATTTTAATATAAGTATTTTATGAATTCAATAACATTTATGTATTAGGTGTACAACTTTGCTTCCGCCGTTTTCTTATAGATGGCTTTAGCAGTAAGTGGTGATCGAAATAAATAGATCATAGACGTCATACAATAAACTTGGGCATCTGTCAACAT
>NW_012130070.1:2083078-2091832 GCF_000143395.1 Atta cephalotes | reverse complement strand
CTAGTTTTTTACAATAAAGCCTCGAATTTCGGAAAAAAATGGCGGAAGCAAAGTTATACACCTAATAGAACTAATAAATTGCAGACATTATCCTGTAAATATTTATTTGTTATAGATTAATTAGTCTAAAATCTTAACGAAACTTTGCCTTTATAAATTACCTTTAAACTTAAAATATTTATACAAAAAATTTTAATTGTTGGTACCATTTTTAAAACTTTTATTTATAAAATTGCAACAATAAATATTACAAATAAAATAAATAATCTCTAAAAATATGTTGCTTAATGAAAACAATGTTATGAACACGATTTGCATATGTATATAGTTCATTTAAAGCATAAATATTAATATATATGTTTTATACCCTTTAATCTCCTTAAAAGAGCGTACTCGTTTAATCTTAAATCCGCTCCTAATTGAATAAAAAAATAATGTATAGTCTCTCTCTCAAAAGATGAAGTTACATGTTCTTTGAATATATAAAAAGTTTCATCAAAATAAACCGAATGATTTTCAAAATTTTTGGAAAAAACAAATTTTTTTCAACTTTGACACCATGTATCTTTGAAACTAAACTATTTCGAATATATAGTTATTCGAAGATTTCGTCTCAAATTTATATGTGTAATTACTCCTTAAAATTATTTAGTATACTTAGGACATACTCTGTATATATGCACATACGATATATATACATGTATTTACGTATAGGATATCCAGTAAGTTTTGACAAAGCATTCGTGTATAGAGCAGATTAAACTGACAATGAGCCGAAAAATCCTCTACCATTTTGCAATTTTCGCAATAATTATAACAAGATATTAATTAATTAAAATTGTCGAATATTGATCTTCAATAATTTTTTAGATACAACTGTGCTTCGATGAAACAAATTCCCTGCTTTAACAATGCAAAATACTTTCTTATATAATTTCTTATATAACTTTTGTGTTTTTAGAGCTAAGAATTTGTGTTTTTAAAACAGAGAATTTGTGTTTCTGTAAAGTTGGCATCCCATTTTCAAAAATTTTGTTAACAGTTCTGTTTGCACCCATAATAGTTCTACAGTTCCCATTAGGTTTTATAAGTAGTTCCGTTGATTTAGCCAAAAAAAGTAAAACCTAAAAACTTCACGTATGTGGCACCTCAAGTTTCGAAAAAATTAATTTTTCTTGTGAAATTTTATAGTTCTCAAAGAATCTTATGGTTCCTAATAGAGTTCTTAACTTTCCGGAAAAATAAAATCGAGGAAAAAAACTTAATTTTTTCCATTTTTACCAAAAAATATTCTTTTAATAACTTCTTTTTACACGAACAGAAATCTATTACGATTTTGGCATAGACAGCCGATATTATTATCGCGTGGTATATTTCAATTAGAGTGGATATAAAGAAAGTGGCGCCAATACAATATGTCTAATTGGCTCCGCTATTAAGTACTCTTACTATTAGTTAAAAAGAAGATAAGGTTCCTGACTACTCAGTCAAGAACTCTGTTGACGGTGGCAACACAGAATCAGACGATGGTCTAGCGAAACCGGTAGACACACATTTAAGAACGAGCCCATGTCCATGTGCTCGCCTGCGCCGAATGAGATAGCGAGCTCCTTCTCATACTAATCACTTATTTCAAGCAACTGAAAATTGCTTCCTCGGCAATCTCGGCCGCTCGGCCCTAGGCACCATTAAGGGACGGGGGACATTCTAAATAACATATAAGTTTTAATAAATTATAGTAACAGTGTACATTCTCATTAATCCAGAATAGTATAAATCATGTTACAACGCAACAGTTTACGAGATATATTTAATTGTTTACGATTTTTCATACGCGTTATATAGTATACCTCTCCTTCATAAATTCAAGTAGCAAGAATAGTTCAGTAGAAGTAGAATTTTACCGGAAAAAAATTATAATCAGCATTTCTCTTCATGAAAGTCTCGAAAAGAAAAGAAATGCGTATGTTTGCGACTCGAGACTTATGAAAAAAATTGCGAAAAATAATCGAATAGTTGTAAAAAGCAATAGTTATTTTTCGCTTATAAAACGAATATTGATTGTATGAAAAAAAATTGGTATAAAAAAATGTAAGTATTCGAAATAACTACAAAATGAGATATGGAACATTAAAAGCAATTTATTAGTTCAGTAGAAAAAAAATAAAAAACCTTTTGATGAAAAAGTCCTTTTTTTCACTCGCTCTCTGTTCATTAAGTTTCAAACGCAAATTTTGAAATTCTCGTAAAATTCTCGTAATGACGAACAAATCTTGAATTGAAGCCTAAAATATTCGTTAGTTTTTGCAAAAAGCCATTTGTTCACTAAAAACCTGTCTGCAAAAAACTTAATTTCTTCATCTTTGAGTAATCGCAATTTACAGGCGTAACTTTCCTTTTTCAAGAATTGCACTATCACGTACACTTAATAACAAAACGATTTTTTGCAGTTAAACTATTATAAAACGACTTTAAAAAGTGGGTATACTTTTTCCGTATAAAAAAATGGAATTTCATTAATATGCATTATATCACAAATTCACAGGCAAATAGCCTGTGAAGCATTCTACATCTGACATTTTTCTACGAATTTAAAAAAAAGATTATCCGAATATTAGGAGAGATAACAATTTTTTTTCAAAACATCACTATGGCTCTAGTTTTTAAGATTAAGAGTTTCGTCTGGCATCAATCAAGGAAGAATTGAATTTGCTATTAAAAAAATCTCGAATTGTAAAATTTTTGATTTGGAAAATTCTTCTTTCTTGAATTTTTATTTTTTCGTTTTATTACTAAAAAATCACGTTGGAGTATGGAATGCATGTCTGATTAACAAATTTAAATCACATTAGCTATGTTTCTTTATTTAATATGCTAAAAAGTGTCCAATTGAACAATTAAATATATAGATATGTACAGAATTATTAGTATAAAATTGTTTTTGTGAATTTAATTGCAGATGCAAATAACATATGTAAACAAATAATAAATAATTTATCAAATGTTAATGTAACTGTTAAAGATATAATAACATTAACTTTCGCAAATATAAAATTTGCTAAAAGTAAATTTTAGCAATTAATATCTTGTTAATTATTGAAGATCAATTTTCGTCAATATTAGCAATTAATCTTGTTAATTATTATGGAAATTGCAAAATGGTAAAGTACTTTTTTTCTCACTTTAGTCCATTCTGCCTCTATGCGAAAGATTTATCATTATTTTCCAAACATCCTATATATAAACAGCTCAGCAGCCTACAAAAATCTATAGTAACGTAAATTATAGATTAATATTAGAATTTATATATATAGTTATATATATAGTTTAAGGAATAATTATTTTGAAATAAAAATGTCAAAAAAGAAACCGTGTAATCAATAAGAATCACATTAGCAAAATGCCATGCATTATTTAAATTTGCAACTTAAAATATGTATACAAATAAAATGTTAAATAGCAAACAACACATTCAAATATACATATATTTACAAAATAATACGCTCAAATTTAAGAAAAATAAGAAAGTAAGTAGGTGTAATTAATGCTAAACTGTACCTCAGAAACGTTTCAAAATACTTGAAAATAAAAATGCGTTATAATAAAATACAATAAATAAATGTTTAAAAGGTTTTTTAAACATGATTTTTTTCTAAAGCTATTTAAAACATATATAAAGCATATATAAAACATATATAAAACATTAAAAACATGTTTTAAACAAAAAAAACTGAATGTTTTGTTTTTTTCTAAATACATTTTTTATCACCCTGCTTCCCTCACTCCGTCCAGCGCACTGCTTCACTCGCGTTCTTAAACTTTCTAATGATTTAAACAAACTTTTTCAGCAGCAAAAAATTCGAGAATTTTTCAACAATTCAATTCTTCCTTGACAAATTGATGTCAAACGGAACTCTTAATCTTAAAAACTAGTGCCACAATAATTTTATAAAAAAAAAAATTGTTATCTCGGCTTCTAATAATCGGAATCTTTTTTTTTAAATTCGTAGAAAAATGTCAAATTTCGAATGTCTCACATGGCTATATAATGCATTTTATAATGCATTTTATAATTTGATATAATGCATATTAACGAAATTATTTTTTGAAAATATCTATTTTTTTAAAGGCATTTTATAATAATTTATTATAACTGCAAAAAAATCATTTTATTATTAAGTATATGTGATAGCGCAATTCTTGAAGAACAAAAATCATCCCTGTAAATCGTTATGCAACTGCTCAAAGTTGAAGAAATTAAGTTTTCCGTAGACAAGTTTTTAGTGAACAAATGACTTTTTGCAAAACTAATGAACATTTCAGGCTTATTCAAGGCTAGATTTGTTCGTCACTTCAAAGATTTTACGAGAATTTCAAATTTTTGCGTAAATCTCAATGAATAGAGCAAGTGAAAAATAGGACTTTTTCATCAAAAAGTGTTTTTTATTTTTTTTACTAATAATAAATCGATTTGTTCCACGTCTCATTTTGAAATTATTTCGAATACCTACATTTTTTTATACCGATTTTTTTTTCTTACAATCAATTTTTCATTTTATAAGCGAAAAAATGTGCTTTTTCCAACTATTCGAGTTTTTTTCACATATTTTCTTCACAAGTCTCGAGTCTCGACCATACACTTTTTCTTTTCTGATTTTTCTCATGGCCTTTCGAGACTTTCGTGAAAAGAATGCTGGTTTATAATTTTTTTTCGGTAAAATTCTACTTCTACTGAACTATTCTTGCTACTCGAGTTTATGAAGGAAAGGTATACTATATAACGCGCATGAAAAATCGTAAACAATTAAATATCTCGTAAACTGTTGCGTTTTAATATTTATATCATTCTTGGGGATTAAGGGGAGGAGTACATTATTACTACAATTAAAACTTATATGTTATTTAGAATGCTTCCCGCCCCTTATTGATGCCTAGGGTCGCCGAGCGGTCGAAATTGCCGAGAAAGCATTTTCGGTAACTTGTGACTAGTGTGAGAAGGAGCTCGTTGTCGTTCATTCTCAGCGCGCCGCAGGCGAGCACATGGATATGGGTTCGTGGTTATTGTATTACAACGCCGCACCACGATAAATGACCAAACTCATAGGCGTGAAAAAGAAACGTTCTGACAACAAAATTTATGCTGCGTGCCATTTCGTTATTATTTGCTTAATTGTGAAAATGTGACTTGTTTTGTACTTATCAAAGTCATAATTATCGATGAAAACTAAAGTTATTTGAGAATTTTATAAAAGCGTTTTTATAAAATTTTGTAAAAGCGTATATTTTACTCGTTTCAACAGCTATCGGACTGTGTTTCTGTCCAAATATGTAGGCTGATTTTACGTGCCTTTACAACCATTTACTGACTGTCAAGGGAGGAAAGTTTTCATCCATTTTTACAAGTATTTTAAACTGATCTCATCATTTCGTTTCATCCAAATTGTCTTTAAAAATGGCACGCAACATAAATTAACATTCCTCGCTTCTGACGGCACAATTCCAACATGGCTAGTACATAGCACCGCGACTAGTCAGGGGCCTTAAAGCATATATGTAATACTACTATATTGCTAATTAAGAGCTGATGAAAACATTACGGTGTAGACGATATGTACCTCTCATTTAGATCGTGTACCTGTTTCAATACGCCTACGCGTATTTCTAACCAATTTTATCCCCGTACATCTGCATTGGTCCGCGTCGGCATGTATTTATTGCGTAGTATTAAAACATTCAAAAATGCTTAAAAGCTGGAATTCTAAACAAAACCTGTTGAAAGCAGGAACTATTATAAAATTATCGAAAAAAACCAAAAAGTCAGCTGGAACTAGTAGTTACTAGGAAGTACTTTACTCTTGCGGTGTCAGCACTCACATTAATAAATTAATTAATAATACATATTTATTGCTCGGTAAGCATTTTTTGCGATTGGGTATCGTCCTCGTCCAAAAGAGCCTGCAATTGACAGTCCTCAACCTTCCTGGGCCAATTTTCACGCTTCTTGTCACTCAGGCATTGTCGTCATAGGCCTCCACAAGCATTCGATGCGATTCGGCAGCCGATTTCTTCAAATTGAAACAGAAAAGCAAAGCTTCTCGCATATGCTTTTTTTTTAGCAAAAAATTAGACATGATTACGAAAGAAAAAATGTATGTGTTGTATGAAATTGCTGATGATGTGCACTGGTTAATGTTGACAGATGTCAAACACATAAAAAAAAGTGTGTTGTGTGCCCAGGGTAGCTTTGTACGCTCACTAATGCCATCTATGAGCAAACAGCGGATTTAAGCTTATACAAAAATGCCGGAGCTATTTCTAAAACTTATCAAAAACTGTAGAACTTTTTGAGAACAAGAGAATTTCACAATAAAAATAAATTTTTTTTAAAACTAAAGATGTAGCTCTCAGATTAAAAATTTATTTAAAAATACTTAAAGACCGGAACTATTGTTGAAATATATTAAACATATATAATACAACTAGTGTTTCTAGTTCGAATAAATTCTTGGAAATTTTGGGAAAAAACGGTTTTTTTCCGATATTTTTCTCCTTATTATATTTTTTCAGACTTTCTTTTTCTTTTAAGATAATTATTTTTATTATTCTTTACGCTGACGACTTCATTAAATTACTAATTTTGTTTATTTTTAAGAATTTTAGGAATAAATAAATCATTTACGAATACGATAAAGTTTCCTGTTATGATCATCAAAATTTTTTTAGAATTTATGAATAAATTTCTCTATCTCCCCCCCCATTCTCTCTCCTCCTCTGATTTTTGGATTTCAGCTTGATCAGTCTCAATCATCCGAAAAAATTATCATATATGTAATAATATATAAACGGAGCAAATTTTATATTTTTTGTATAAATTAACTTAAAATAAAGCAATTTTCTATCATTAAATTCAAATATACACGGAGAGAAATCTGTTACAATTTTGGCACGGACTACTATTGTCGATTCCATCGTGACATATTTCAATGCTAATAACATTATCGGTGCATGAAATCATGTAATCATAAAACGAGGAATCTCTATGAAAAAAGAGAATGAGATGCACACACTGATCGTACAAGCTTTTTATGATAGCTGCACGAGCGCAGTATGCATAAAGCATCCTATTTCACTGTACGAAATTTACCCAAAACTCGTATGATTTTCGCATGAATGATTCTTGTCAATTTGACAGCCAAATTTCTAAAACTTCTTGCATTGTCAAGTCCTGTGTGTCAAGAATTAAACATAATTATGTCTATGGTTATAATTGCACGATTTCATGCATAAATCGATTGAACGATGGTGCTATTAGTGCCATTGAAATATGCCACGCGATGGTAGTATTTAGAATCCCTATAAGAGAGTCGCGTCAATTTTGTAAAAATTTTCATTGGCTTTGAAGTAAAATGGTGGAACCAATCATCGATGCTATTATATTCCCATTTTGAGTATCGTGAACGCGATGATTTAGATTTTAGAAATTATGAGAGTAGAATTTACGTTAAATTATATAATATTGACAAATAGAATTTACTAGGTTTGTTCGCGCCGTATGCTCCAGCATGCTCCAATATGCTTGTATAACTCCTAATTCACTTCAACAAACCATTAAAGTAAGTAAATGGTAGAAGCATTTTAGAATATGTTAGAGCATGCGACGCGAACAAATCTTATGTTAAATTACAAAATATTGACAGAAGTAGATCTGTTTTCTATAGCTGAACTATAGTTTTACACTTTTGAAACTGAAATAGTGATAATGTGAAACAGTAATAAAATAACACTTTCATTTAACAATACTTTTACAATAAAATATGCCATCGTTAAACTACTATGTATACATATACTAATAATTTTTAACGCACTTTTTGACAATATTTGTTTTAATCATGTTTTAATATGTCATGTTTTAATCATATTTTCTGCGAAAAAGATAATGTGATAAAATAATATGATTGATGACAAAATTAGAATGTCACTTTCGACGCTTTCATAACACAATATCTAATATCCGTATCTTTTATATATTTTTAATTCGAAATCTTTATAATAATGTATAGGCTTACCTATTTATAATTTTGATACATCTAAAATAATTTCACTTTATTAATCAAAGCTTCCACCATGAATCCTTCCCTCTATGCTCTACGTAGAAAGCCTAGAGCCCTTCTCTCTAATAGAGTCCCTGTTAGACGCCATTTTACTTCACATTGATATGACTTTCTTAAACCGGTTCTACATTAGTTGCAAACTGATTGCAATTTTGTTGCGACAGCCAATCTGAAGCTTGCATTTTGAAATCAACACATATTGGCTGTTCAACAAACTTGCAATTAATATAGAATCGGCTTTATAGAAACTCTAGTATCGGCTGTCGGTCCAAAGTTGTAACAGATTTCTCTCTGTGCATCCAGATATATGTATATGTATTGTTTTTGTTTTACGTGAAATAAAAGATTATTCACTTCTCCTACTTGTCACTATGGATAATAAAATCATTTGGCCTCAATGGCCTCTTGATATAATACATTATTCTTTTAACGATCTGATATGTCCAGAAACAACGCTATATATTTGTGCTCTAATATCTATGTTCTAATATCTACGCTCTAGTATCTGCGCTCTACTCTCATTTGCCTAAATTTTACTATTTAATTTCGAGAATCTGTGGGAAAACTTTTCTGTATTAATTTTTATTTATATATATTCTTTATATATATATATATATATATATATATTACTTTAACTACTAGT
>NW_012130070.1:2073919-2082483 GCF_000143395.1 Atta cephalotes | reverse complement strand
TTCGAGAATCTGTGGGTAAACTTTTACTGTATTAATTTTATTTATATATATTCTTTATATATATATATATATATATATATAGTCTTTTAAACTACATGCCGAAATGATTTTTCGGTTTTGAAACGCGAAACTGACTGATCTATTGTAGTAATATTACAAAGTAAATTGACTAACAATTTAATAATTTGATACTCAGAAATATCTTGAGAAGATCTTGATGATGTTGAATAACATATTAAAATCTGTAAATAATTTTATTGCAAAAAATATTACTTCGGCAGATGATCTCTATTGTATTCTGTGCAAGCATTCACTATTAGATCACCGAGGTCCTTTATACTCTGTTCAACAAGAGAATGAATGAATCTCGGTTTGCGCATAGCAGGCAATATAACACTGTACAAAGCTATGAAGATCTGCACAAAACGAATGAGTTTTCGTCCGCTCCGAGATCATTCTCTCGTTGAACAGAATATAGTAATATTCTTTGCAAAAATTACTAGTACATGTAAGAACAATGTCTTTTTCATTGTAAATAAATGCGACATTGTAAATAAACAATATTAAACAAAGAATTTTTTTCAGACCGTAAGTGTGTAAAATTATTAGGTTTCCCATTAAATGGCATTAAAAAAACGCCACAAGCTTTTTCTCACACCTAATATTTATCGGTTTGTTGCTCATATTATTAACATCTTCTAAGATGTCTATGAGCATCAATATTCTTAAACTGCTTGTTAATTTAATTTATGACATTTTTGCTCTAAGTCTGCTAGGATTGAGTTTCAAAACTGAAAATTAAACTCGGCGCGCAAGATTGGATATGAGAGCACAGATATAAATTCACACGGAATAATTTAAGTTTTAAATGATAAAGATTCAGTTTGACCGTTTTATAGGTCTTTTATTTCCGATTTGTTATATATTCATATTACGATCTTAAAAGATACTGTATTTAATAATGTTGTAAATAATAATGTATTTAATAATGTTATTTTATTTTAGCATTTGTAGAAGATTGCAAGGACCACTCGCAACTGTGTAGCAGAGTGAAAACGATGAACATATGTAAGGTGCCGCTGTATAAGAAACAGTGCTGCGCATCGTGTCGCTAGATTCGAGATATTGATTATATGATAAACTGACTCATTGTGAGAATTAGACAAAATGAACGATAATGAAGAGTGCGCGTAAGACAGAAAGTGTAAATCGTGATTAGTCGGATAATTACTTCGTGACATATATAAATGCACCCGGGATGCCTGTTGTTAGTAAATTATGTAACGCACGCGGAAGGAGCGGCTCACTGTGGAATAAAATTGCACAGTATTACAATGTCCGATTTATAGATTAAAATACAAGTATTCAAAAAAGTTGACCAAAACTACTTCGCTGTAATAGTTTCCTCATCGTGTCGTCGCGAGAGCCAGTTTACCTCGCCTCGAATGTTCCTTGTGTAAACAAAGAAAAACCCGCCAACTTTAACGATTTCTAAATTAATTAAATCATAATTTTCTAACGTACACGTAGTTTGGCGCGATATATTCCTGTAAATTGCTCGTCAAATCTCATGTTCTCTCTTAATTAAAAAAACAAAAAGGAAAGGAAAATGGAAATCCGACATTCGTCCACAAAAAGTTAAGAGCGTTATATTGTTGTAGCACTTAATGGGAGAAAGAGAAGTAGAAATTTATTATCCATAAACGAGAATGGATTAAAATAGATTAAAATTTTATCTATCCGAATGTATTTTAAATAGCGAAAACTACTTTAAAAATTTTTTTTTATTTAATTGGATTCAATTAGACTGAAATTAGATTTAATTAGACTGCATTTATTCAGCATTTGAATTGCAGCATTTAGTATGAAGAAAAAAAGCATGATGTTATTTTTAAATTGAAAGACATAGAAATGTGCTTCATGCTTCACTTCCTATAAATGAATAAAAATGCATTCCGAATTGAAAAAGATTCATTTTAATCGGATTTAAAGGATTCGCGAATGCAAATTTTGAGTTTATTTCGATCCATTTCAAACCATTCTCGATTACAAGGTACTATATGTTCTGAGAAGATCGTTGTTACGACATATAGTTAATATCGATACGATATTAAACCGTCGTCAATGTTGGTCCTTTGAGGCGCACGGAAAATGGCTTTAAACAGAAAGGTATTCAAATTCTAATAAAATGCTAAATCCCAAGTGTGGGAAATATACGTTGTTTGTGTCGCGAAGCGTTTCTTCACATTAGAAACATTTCTTCTTGACGCTTATTTTCTTGCATTTATTGCCTGCCATGATTAAATACAACTACCTGTTTATTTCTGAAACAAAAGAAAATCATCCTGTTAAGACTGAAACGCTCTTCAGATCATTATTCTTGAGCATTAATGTAAGAAATTTTGTCATGTACTAAAGAATCATTTGACATTCCGTTTTTATAAACAAGAAAGAATTGTATTTACACTCTGTCCTTGAACATATCTTTATTGATGTTCTTTCCATTACTTCTTTATGTTTATAAATTTCAATATAAATTTCAATATAAATTATTACGAATGTAAAATATAAAGTTATATTTAAGAACATAAATTATCGATGAATTATTGCGCGCCTATACGCGTCCTGTTAGGCGATCTTAAGCCAATATAGATATCCAATAAGCAATAAAAAAAATATATAAGTATTGTAATATAATATTTTGTTAATAATCTCTGGCGAAAGTTCGTAAACATGATCAGTCCGTTATCAGTTGAAGGGCCCACTTCACTTATGTACCTCTAATCACTTCTTTCGCTATCTATAGATATTATCAAATAGTTACGAATATTCATTTGTCGCGTATTCACTCATAGAACTCATCATAGAATTGGATGTTTTCAATAAGACTGTCGCGAATTGATTGTATGTGTAAGATTTGGCCCTCTTTTGTATACATGATTAATCGTAAACTTTTAATTACAACATAGGCGTTGCCGAAATTCTTCGTAGGAGACATGCACATCAGCGGAAATATTTTTAAAAATTTATTTAAAAAAATATATATAAATTTCTTCAACTCCTCTACGATTATTGTGTAGTAAATACGGAAATAGCAGATTATATTAATATAAATGTATTTCGCTGCGTTTCATACCTACAGCGTGCAGCGCCTATGTGAAATTATGTGTCAGTATATGATTTGATAAAATTGTGAACAGATTTTCGCTATCAACGAATTTGCCTCGACACAGTTAAAGCAGTTTACCAAAACAAGCTGAAACGTAAATGAAATTTAAATAAAATATAAATTAGAGTACTAAAGACAAGGAGATAAAAGATATAATATTACGAATTAACATAAATTACTGAGCTGCACGCATATAAATACTTTATATGTTGAAAGGTTAAAATAAAAAATATGAATACCGGAAACATCAAAAGTCAAAATATTTCCCTCAGCCATGCATTCCTTGCTGAAGGAAGATATAACACGGTTTTTAATACATCCTACAATGATTACAGCTATCCAGACAGTCAAGCGAGATTTAGTATATGGAACAAATTGATGCACTGCATGTATTTTTTTTCAATTTGTCGACAATTTGCTGTTATTGAAATCTAATGTGAATTGAGTTAGCATCAGAAGGGCAAATAGATTTCATGAGTTTATGAAATTATAAGAGTATACATTGAGAAATAATAAACTCAACTGTTGACAGCAAACTGACGGCATGTCATGCACGCATGATAACAACTTACCAGCAGTTTGCTGAATTCTAAAGAAGACATTACGTGACATCAGAACAACAGATAATTCATGGAAACACTTTGGCTTTAGTTTGGTGAAATTGAATGCGGAATAAGTGACAGCAAAATGGCAACATATTACCCTTATTTGGCTATCTGGATAGCAAATGCAATGATGTAACTGCTATCGGCGTGTCATGTATATTATTGTGTCACATTTTAGTAAGTATTTAATCGATACTTACCTTATAACAATACGTTTGGCATGTTACTGATCAATGCGATATTGAGAAATAATTATTTTGTGGTTATAATCCGCATGATAACAATTCTTGAAAGGGAGATGAATTCTGATACGTACATTTTTGTATATATCATGATGTAGGTGTGTAAAATGGCTCCACACTTAGAACTGTACGTAAGCATTATTGTTCATGGTATCTATGTAAATATGTGACTGCCTAAAATGCGAATAAAACAAGAGAATATATCACTGCACAATACTGCAGTTAGTCTTCTTACAGTTTATTTAGCAAAGAATTTCAATTCCAAACTTCCTAATAAACATATGTCATATCTTCATATCTAATTAAAATTTGATTACTAGAACTGTATATTTATATTAAATTAATTAATTATTCAATGCAAATTTATTCATATCCTTTTCTTATTCCAAAATCATCTTAATGTTAATATGATTCGATTGATTTATGATATTTTAAGGAGGTCTCCTACAAGAGAGACAAAAGAAGTCGACTTCTTTTCTTTTCATAAATCAATAGTACAACTCTTCGAGATATGTTCCTAAAATTTTAGAGTAAAATTCGAAGTCCTTCAGTATAAATTCAGCGCTTGTATATATGGATGCACAGATACAATTTTTAAAAAATTTTTTATTGTAGTTCTAAAGTACTCTTAAAGCCATTCAATTTTCATTCTGAGAAAATTTTCTCTTACTTTTTCTCAGTTCAATGATATTAGCTTCGAAAGAAAAAAAAACGATTTTTTCGGAAGTGTTTCACTTCGAGATAGCATGAACAAAAAATATAAATCTAATATTTTTTCATGCTTTTTTTATATTCAAAGCTTATTAAAATCAGAGACAATTGATTTCCTTGTTAATAGCATGAGAGAATAAAATGACTCAAAATGAATTCCACGAGGAAGCTGAAGGTTTATTGTATATTTCTGGAATAACAGTTTCCGAGCACTATGAGTACTCAAGAACTAAATCGAAAACTTTAAACACATTTTTCTTGAAATCTGTTTTTTGCATTTTCTTCAATTTTGTTTACACGATTGAAAAAAAATTTGATCAATTAACTTTTTTAGGGCTCGTTAGCTAACAGTCAATCACCCAAAAAATTAAATAAAAATCAGCATTAATAATTTCTTTTTGCATAAAGAAACGGTTACTTAATGAAAATTACAACTTTTTTTTTCAAAGTTGCACAAAATTTTAATATATATTTTTTTTTATTTTTAGGTTCATTAAAATGAAAAACTATAACAATTAAAAATATTTCTTAATTTTTGTTTCTGGCATAGGGAGTTTGCATGAAAAAAAACAATACATTTTTTTATTTGTATTATAGAAATATATATTATAATAAATTTATGTATAATAAAATTTATAATTTTTATCAATAGAAATAGATACTAAAAAAACTAAAATAAAGTTTAATGATATTTGAAATTTGAGAAAACAATTTTGATTGGCTAATAAGTGCGTGACGTCGCAATAAATCGTCTGCAACCGTTTGTTTACGCTGAAAGGTTAAAAAAAGCAAATCTTAAAATTCTCTTCTTAAAAATCTCTTTAAAAATTAAAATAAAATGTTAAACTGGATTCAGGAATTAAAGTTGATTCAACGAATTTATCACAAATAATTTATAGTTTGGGATATATTGTTGATGAGTGATATAATGTTCCAGAAGTTCGAGGAATAAAACCAACTTCGTAAGTATATTTTTGGTAATTATCCAGAAGACACTCTTCACTTTCAATTTCAATGAAATTATATTTATTCGACACATTTTTGCATGAAATGAAAGAATCTGGCAATTAAGTGTAGTCTCGCGAAGCGAGATATTTATTGTTAAAATTGACGACTATTTAGATTAGAAAATCTGTCATAATCACGAAACACTACTTAATTGTATTTATCAGAACATCACGCTGGATAAAGATTTATTATCTTCTCTTTCTTTCCTGTTACAATTATGCATATATTTATGCATATCTTAATATATAATTTTATATACATAATTTTATATATATATATATAATAAAATATATATGGAAAATCTGATACATCGATGCATATGCATAGATGTGCATATACATAGGCCCCAAGCGAGTAGGATATATTATTTTTTTTTTGTTCGGAGCGGCTACGAGTTGACTTATTTGGAATAGAACAATTGTTAAATACGTATACTTTTTGTTAACTTTTTTCTCCTTAGCAACTCATGTGGACAGTGGAGTATGTGGACAATAGGCGGCTACGCCGCCCCGAACAAAAAGAAAATAACATATCTTACTCGCTTGGGGCCTAACCGCCTATAGTTGTAGCCTAAACAGTGTCCGTTTGAAATATTTCTAATCTATAAGGACAGTGAGATGTGAGAATAATCTTTTTAGAGACAATAAACATCCATTTGAAATTTGGAGTGTGAGGATAGTATTTTTAGAGCATGAAAATGTCTTGAAAACATCACCGTAGCGCATGCTCGCATCGCAGTGTTTCGTGACTATAACAGATTTTCTAACCTAAATAGTCGTCAACTTTATATAAGGGAATGTCGAATAGTTGCGTGCATAGCTCGACATTCTCGCTCGACTCGTGATTTTCTGTTCCGGATTCGAGGCGTCCTACATATATCGTGATTTTTTTCCGCGTTGTTTAATCGAAAAAAGATATTAATAAAGTTGTGTCGTATTGTTGGAAGGCTTAAGGAGCTGCAAAAAATTGAAAGGCTTAAAACCGTTGGGAATTGTACAAAGAATTAAAAATTAACAGTATCATAAAAATTTGATGTAGTGTTTTTGCGCCATATTATCCAAAGGATAGGACAGAAAGCGTCTAATTTCCCTCAATCGAGAAAAACTAAAAAAAAAAAGAATACAACTTTATATAAATATAAAGCTTCGCGAGATTAGGCACATTTAACTGCCAAATTCTTTCGTTTCATGCAAAAACACGTCGAATGAGCATAATTTCATTGAAATTGAAGGTGAGGAGCGTCTTCTGGATAATTATCATATTTTTATTACTACAGTGATAATTTTTTTTTTCAATTTTATTCTAAGTAGCCTGAATAAATATTATAATTAATGTATCTATCATAACGTCTAATGTATAGATCGTCAAGAAAAAAACTGACTCTGCTATATATAGCAGAGTATAATCTATAGGTTATGTTATGTAAGTTATGTTAGATATATAGATAGATTGCGTCAAACGGGAAGATTCTATTTGTACAGTAAAAGGAAAAATCTACCCAGAACACAGAATTCGACAAAAAGATTATACTGATCTGTATTGTCGACGAAGAAAAAGAAATAGTTCAACAAAGAATGCCTGAATGTGCAGCATCAGAAGGTTAAAATATTTGAGAATAATAAGCGTTTAAAAAACAATTAAATTTTTATTTCATAAAAGTAATAATTCAATAAATAGTCGTTTAAATATCCTTATAGAATTCAGTCATTTGCGACTTTAAAAATACAAAATAAAAATAAATCCAACATAAATCCAACATAAAAGTTTATATATATATGTACATATATAGTAATGCATATATATATAACAATATAAATATATAAGTTTCTATAAATAAATTGAATTTAATTATAGGAGAATGTAAGCATGGTATAGCATTCTTAATATGGATTAATACACCATATGAGTCTGCATCTTCAACTGAAGTTGAATATTATTGGAGAAAATCAGCCTTGTCTAATGTTGCAACTTCAAAAAAATTTATTACAATTAATGAGATGACAATGAATTTTGAATCTATGATTGAAAATTTAGGAGATAACTCTTTTATAAAGTAATCAAATAAATCAAAGCAAAATAATTAGATAATCATCGAAACATGTCAAAACATATATTATTAGACATAAAGAACAGTTTATTATCAATTTATTAATGTTTAACTTTTATACTACAAAAATACTCATTATTAGTTAATAATTTCATATAACGTTTGCAAAAGAAAAAAATGTTTGAAAATTAAAAAAGCAAATTATTCTAATAAATTCTATTTAAGATTATAAACATTTAAAATGTAGCATTTACACAAAAATATGTTTTTTATTAATTATGAATTATAATTTTAAAATAATTTTACAAATTCCCAAAATATCTTTACATTCAATGTTTTAGCTTACATTTTAGATTGTTGGATATTTTTACATGAACATGATTAATATTTTTATAATTGTTATAATTAAAGAGCATAAAAAATATATTTTATATAATACGTACATCGAAATATGATCTTCACAACAAAAATAATTCCATTTTCTTGATTTATCAATATTGTACACTTTTAACTTCACTTTTTACTTCACTTTTTTCTCACATTTTTAGCTTGAGACACATAAAAGAACAATTTTTCCGATGTTTTAGTTGTGCTTTTATGCAAATGTACAAAACACGTTTTCTTTGCTCATTTTTTAAATAAGTTAATTTCTTACTGAATAATTATGATTTCGTTATTGCAGTGACGTCACAGCACGTTCGAGAAGGCTTGATCGTATCCGGACCGTCTTCGGTATTTCAAATAATGCAATTCTTTATTTATTTCTTGCACAATTTATGTTA
>NW_012130070.1:2064390-2070872 GCF_000143395.1 Atta cephalotes | reverse complement strand
CGTGCGTGCGTGCGTGCGTGCGTGCGTGCGTGCGTGCGTGCATGCGTGCGTGCGTGCGTGCGTGCGTGCGTGCGTGTGTGTGTATATATATATATATATAAATATATATATATATACACAAAAATGTAATAAATTATTGCAATTAAAAATGCCCAATAATACTCTATTACCGATTAATAACGTGTAGAAATCAGTAGATGTATCAAATATGATACTAAAATTATTCTGAATTCAACACCTCTGTTTCCAATCTATATAATTATAATTTTACATAATTATTTCCAATAGGTAATCATTAAATTCAAATATTTATTTAGAAAAATCTATAATCAAAGCAGTAAATAATCTTAGTTCCTTTAAATAATCTTAATTCTTTAATTAAGTATTTACTTTGTTAATTCAGCAAACTGATCAATATTACTCGTTTAGGAAACAGTCAATCCCCAAGCTTGCATCACATCTTCTCGACTCATGGGCCACAATCTCTTTAGTAACATCCATCCGGTTTTCTGTGTGGTCAGCAAATACTGATTTTCTGGATCGTGCAAGTGCGAGTAAGCGCCCATTATCAAACTCTGGCATATCCTGGCGCATACGCTGATCTTAAGAATCTTCTTCTCCACGTCGGTCAATTTCTTGATCTTTTCATAACCTTCCACAACGTATTTACCCATTTCTACATCGGCTGTTTGTAGGATCATGTAGCAAAGAACTACCGCTAGCTCAAAAATACAACAAGTTCTGTGACAATCACCGAAATCGATCACAGCGACAATGTCTTTACCGTCGGGACTCACAAGGATGTTGTGCTCATTTAGATCACCATGTATGATCGTTTGTTCCATCTGGTCTGTGATTGACAACACTTCCCTCTGGAAACTTATGATCACATCGTGCACCAGTTGCTTATCCAACGAACTCTTGATCGCATACGTGAATTGCTGCACTCGCGGCACTGAAGTCAACATCCACAATGATTTGTGATCGTCGAAGGCGGGATGATTGAAGCCCATGAGTATCTCATCGATTCTCGCGGTGAAGCTGCCGATCTTGCGCAATAATTCATCAGTTATTTTTACATGATACAATAATTCACCGGGACGATAGACGAACAGTTTCACGGCATACTTCTCCATGGTATTCTCGTTCTTCAAAATCTCTAAAGAAAAGTACGCGCCGTTCATATTCTTAATCGGTAACGGGCAGCAGACATTTCGCTGATTGAGGAAAATCATTAACTCTGTCTGCGCTTCTATCACATTGGTTTTGCGAGAATCCAAGAAGTTGATCACCTTAAGAACATAACCGGCCTTCTCTGGGCTAATTATGCATGGATTCACAGTTGTCCCATCACATATCATGTGGTAATTGCGATCGTCGTAAGAGTTCAGTTCGCGCACGCTCGTCGCCCTCATACCGTAGAGTCGCTCCAGCAGTGCGACTGCCATCTCCTCAGTCACGGGCGGGCGTATATGCTGACCTGGGATGAGCAGCGTATCATTGTATTCCATACTGTCGCGATGCACGACGCAAAAATAGCTGTGAGTTATTAAGGGGGAAGTCGAGTCGATGAAAAAAAGAAATGTACGTTCCCTGCACAGCGAAGAGACAGAGCGAGAGGAAGGGCGTTTGAACAGCGAACAAAGCCGTAGTTGGAATATCTTCTTTGTTCTTCGGTTGATTAATTGTTAAACTGTACAGATATAAACTACAGCTATAGAATTTTTGTATATTAATGTAGAAATGTTGAGAACAATTTATTAATTGATTAGGAACACCAGCAAATAAAAAATAAATTGTAATTTAATAAAATTATTAATAAAAATTATATAAAATTGTTGATATTGTTGCAATAACAAAGGCTGCTTAATATTCATTTCTTATCAAATAGTAATTGGATTGTATTATTACTTTAATTTTATTTAAAACATATTTAGTGCACGCGAAACATACATATATACATTTTAAACATAACTTTCAACATCGAACAAATGAATAATTTATTTCAAAGAAGTAATATATAAATAACTTTGTTACATATTTTTACAAATTAAAATAAAAGAAAGCATTTACTGTTGTGTTCGGTAGGTTCAACAAAAAAAATATATATATATATAATAAGAAATTTTAAGTATTTAAAACACACACAAGATAATAAGAAATTTTAAATATTTTAAATATAAAGATACACATTTATAAATAACATCCGCAATAAGCAAGCGGATATTCGCGGCTGCAGACATGTGTAAATATATCGACTCACCCGACTAAAGGACGTGTTTATTCAACCAAAGGAAGTGGCAAACTAAATTCTCAGATGAACGGAACAGTTTGCT
Organism: Atta cephalotes; assembly: GCF_000143395.1. Classification (NCBI taxonomy): domain Eukaryota; kingdom Metazoa; phylum Arthropoda; class Insecta; order Hymenoptera; family Formicidae; genus Atta; species Atta cephalotes. The sequence continues at coordinate 2,068,536 of NW_012130070.1, read as the reverse complement.
AAGCTAGACAAGCGATTATGTGCGCAGGGAGCGTAGTCCACGCTCAATCATCCAGTTGACATTCAATACAACTGGAGGGTACAAACGCGCAATGATATTTACATCAGTGGTAATTGAGCATACAACACGATGCAGCACGATATAACGTATCGCGGTGACTAAATGATTCAATCTTATCATAATTGATAAAACCAACGGAGATATCATTTGCAGAGTTATTACTAGAGATTCTAACCGAAACCATTTTTTATCTCCGGCTGAAACTGAAAATGAATATTCAGTTTTTATTCAATTTCGACCGAAACCGAAATTGGATAAATCTTACAAATACCATATGATTTTCAGAGAGTCATTGGAAAATGTCAAAATATGTGAAATTTATGTACTTTTTTAAAAATAAGATGTTATTAATGTCTCATTATTCCTTAAATTATAAAAAATTTTCTATAAATTATAAAAAACTGCAGGCATTAGATATATAACGACCTGGCGAGTAAAAAAAATAAAGAAAAAAGAAATAGCGCTGGCGTGATTTGCAGCAATCGGCGCTGATCAGCCGATAATAACATGTATTTTTTCGAATGCTCGCCAACGCGTTGCAATTTGTACAGTTTCAGTTTACGTACCGAAATTTTCTCTTAATTTTTCTCTTAATTCTCGACTGAAACCGAAAACAAATCAAAACTCTGATTTTTTACTGAAACTGAAATCGAAGCCGAAACCGAAATTTCAGTTGAAAGATTTCAGAACTAAGTTTATAACTATAGTTTTTACCCAATTATTATCTTTACATTGAATCGAAAGAGCTTACTCCCTTTAGATAAGGCTAACCCACTCTTTCATAAAAGGATTGATAAAGCATGAGTATGTATTAGTTAGATTTACTATCTGAATTTCTTCATCAAATTGATTTTTATTCCTTACAACACAGTTTGTAATTATTATACATATTTACAAATAAATTCTTTCATATATATATATATACATCATATATATATGTATATATATATATATATATATATATATAAAAGATACATATATCTTTCAAAATATAATCATAGAAAGTTTCGCGAAAGGATTTAAAATTCTTACGTTCTTTCCTTATTACGATAATATAATAAACTTTGTAACTGAGACAACTTTAAATTCCATATCGCACGTATGTCTTTTAAACACTTTTATATAAAACAGAGATTACTTGTAATAAATATCTTTCTGTAATCTCCCTTTATATTCAATATATATCACAGTTCTTTTTTACATTTGGGATTCATTCCTGTATTAATAGCTGAAAACAAGTATCAAATGTGCATAAGACCGGTGATATTTTCTCCATTAATTTTATAATATGCAAAGCCTCTAGTATATATTTCTGTTTTTTTAACTCATTTATAAGTATTTTTGCATTTTCCTCAATGTCGGTTAAAGATTCATTTACAAAGACATATTCGATAATCTGTTTGTATACAATATGATCTGGTCTAAACAATGCTGTTAAATCATTTCGGAAAAGTTTCTCCAATATTAATGGTGGTAATAAAACAGTCTGAAAAAATAAAATTGAGTTATATACATTATATATTTTAAGAATTATCTTTTCGTAGGCGAATAAACAATGACCTGTTGTTCTTTAATAAGAATTATTGCTTCTTTATGCATCAAGATGTCCTGAGAGCATAATCTTATGTAAAGGCTTTGTACAAAGCTAATATGATCTCGTTCGAGTTTCAAAAATTGTTTGAGAATCTATATTATAAAATATATTTAAAAATAAGTACAGTATTTAAGTACCTATAAAAAAGAAAATAATGCAATTTGTTACAATACCTCCTTAGATGCTAATAATTCAATGAGTTTCTCATGTTCTTTTAATATTATTTTTTCAAAATCAGCTGTATTCGGTTCTATAAGCGCAATTACCACTTTCATCATTTTTAAAACTGGATGATTATCTATTGTGATATGATCTGGCATATTAAATTTCGGCCACTGCAATATTATTTTTTTTACTTCCTGATATTGCTTTAAATTATTGATTTGATTGAACCGTTTCTTAAATAGCTTAAATCGATCTTCCTCTGTCTCACACTTGGCAATAATGCGATCAAGAGAAAAAACAGTTTCTTCTTGTAAAATTTCTTTGGATTTAATTTTATCTTTCTCATCGTTATTTGCTTCCATGTTATTATCAGAAAAATCATCCCAATCATCTGTCCATTCTACGGCCTCAATATCATCTGAGATAACTATTTTCAGATCTTCATTCGCCTTAGAATTTGATGGAATATTAGTAACATCAATACATTCTACTGTTACTCGTTTCTCATTAATGGATTTTGAGATTTTCACAGTTTTTTTCAGTAAGTACATGAGAAGTAATTTGTCCTAATTCTAATGTATTTATATCTTTTACTTTCATTTGTTTCATACTAGTAATATGTGCTTCACCGAGTAGATGACTTTGCCAATATTGTGATGTTTTAACAATATCACATTCTTCAGACTTTTGTGCTGCAACTAGCATAATTTTTACTAAATCTAATGGACTATATAAATATAATTTTTCACAATTAGTGTATAATTTCTTATACAGTTCTAATGAATAATAATAGAGTGCAGTCTGTATATACAATTCAGTTCGTGGAAAATCTAAAAAGATTGTTTGAGCATCTAAGATATGATCTCTATTTAAACTCAATAGATACGCCATACTAAGTAACCAATCGTTTGACATAGTATGTTTTGCGCATTCTAAAAGCACTGAAATTAATAAAATAATTTTGTAACTTTCATTACATAAATGTAATCATTTACGATTAAATTTTTGTTAAATATATTTTTAATAATATGATACTTACAATGATTAATGTCACTTATTTCTAGCCCATAACAAGAGGATTCACTCAATATGGTTATTCTTAAAAGCGCTTGGCAACATTTTAATTTTGTATTTTCTACGTTTGTCATAGAATACTTATTGTAACTCTCATTAACATTTATCCTATACAGTTCATGTAAGGATTCATAAAAGCATGAAAAACTTTGAAGATTGATATTTTTCTTGTTTTCTACTTCAAATTCATATTGTGCATTAGTTTCTAATTCATTTTTAAAGTTAAGGTTCAATCTAGATTTCCAAAAATTAGTATTACTGATATTTCTTATTAAACTAAATGTAGATTCTTTCATGATGTTAGCTGAATTTTTTACAATTCCTGTTGAAGTTTCCAACATTTTTGGAACAAATTCTTTCGTTTCTATCTGCGGCTATAATTACATAATATATTTTTTTTATTATTTCGCGTTTTATTATATATATATATATATATCTCATATATTAGGTGTACGACTTTGCTTCCGCCGTTTTCCTATAGATGGTTTTAGCGGTAAGTGGTGGTCGAAATAAATAGATCATAGACGTCATACAATAAACTTAGGCATCTGTCAACATAATCCCATAGAAACATTCGACAAAACAAATCGACATAGTCGATTTGTGTCTGCATCATAAAGTTATTCTCGATTGAAAATGTCAGTTTACGAGCCAAATTCTCGTCATTTGCGGGAGGTTTTAATTTTTTGCTTCAATATGAAGAAATCTGCGGCTGAGGCTCATCGAATGTTCTCAAATACTTATGGTGAGGCCACTATTAGTGAAAGAACGTGTCGTGAGTGGTTTCAACGCTTCAAGAACGGTGATTTTGACCGGCATAGCGGTGGAAGAGAGAAGGTTTTCGAAGATGCAGAATTGGAGGCATTACTTGAGCAAGACTCGTGTCAAAATCGAGAAGAATTGGCACGACAAAATCGAGAAGAATTGGGAGTGACTCAACAAGCCATTCAAAACGCCTCAAAGCCATGGGAATGATTCAGAAGCAAGGAAATTGGATGCCATACGAATTGAAGCCGAGAGATGTTGAACGGCGTTTGTTTGCTTGTGAACAGCTGCTTGAAAGACAAAGACGGAAGGTCTTTCTGCATCGCATTGTGACTGGGGACGAAAAATGGGTTCATTACGGTAATCCCAAGCGCAGAAAATCATAGGGAGTTCCCGGCCATGCTTCCACGACGGCCAAACCGAATATTCGGCTCCAAGGTCATGCTCTGTATTTGGTGGGATCAGCTCGGCGTAGTGTATTATGAACT